>NC_090647.1:151566121-151678621 GCF_040937935.1 Hyperolius riggenbachi | reverse complement strand
TGCAACTGGGCTGCAGAGCTGAGAACACGGGGGCACCTTGTGGGAGGAGGATGAGCGTGAAGAAGAGGGTGCTGAGCTCCAGCATGCCTGGCACTGCTTTGGAAACCCTACTTTTTACACCCTCGCTCTCCGTCATTATGACTGGGATCAGTTGACAACACTGGTGTCTGAATACTCTTGGTCCACTATTCATTATGGCTATGTGGCTCCCAGTTTCCTCCCCCACATTTTGCAATGTTCAGAAGGAGGTCTGATTTTTTTCTACTAGGGTGCTACATATTGCTGAAGAGATGTTCATAAGAACATGCTGCCTAATTATGTTGTTTGGGAGAAACACTTTCCTAATGTGTTTGTAAGCCTGCTGCCTAGTTGTTATTTAGGGGATAGGCTGTTGTCTAGTTGGTTTTGAGGGACTATGTCTATAGGTCACTGTATAAGTGACCTATTTGTACACCTGTTATACATATACACACGCATACACATGTATTTTATATCTTGCCGTTTTTAGTGATAATGGACCTTTGAGGCTTGGTTCACACATAAAAAATTTTGACAGTTGGCAAAACTGACCTGACTGGATAAATTGCTAGGCCGCCTAGCAGAGGATCCAGCTGGCCTTGGATGACCAATGAGCCTGAAGGGGGCTGCAGGAAGCCCCAGGTATGTTTTTTTTTTTCACAGTTTCAGGTTTCTTTTAAACCAAGTTTCAGCCCTCCCCCCTATTTCTTTGCACACTTTTTTGGAAGCTGGACTGAGCAACTGCCAGGGGCGTAACAATAGACCCTGCCAGGGATGCAGCTGCAGGGGGGCCTAGATGCCACAGGGGGCCCCGTCCTGACAGACTGACAACTAAGGGCAAGGAGAGGAAAAACGTTCTGCTCTTTGCCCAGTTGTTCTAATGACTGGGTCTGCTCAGCTACTGACAAGGAATCATATAAAGTTTTGCAGACAAAGATTTGTAGACAGTCCCTATTCAGTATGCAGCAGGCTCTTGTGTACAGTGCTGCTATACCGCCAGCCTCTCTACTCCTACCCAAGTGCTGTGTCCTGTAGTAATGCTTGTGAAGTCTGGGCACGGAGAGAAGGTGGGAGGAGGCCCCATCCAAAGTTTTGCAGGGGGGCCCCGTGATTTCTAGTTACGCCCCTAGCAACTGCAATACAGTGAGTACTTTTGAAAATAAATAGAACCCTGATAATCCCCCCTGAGTAGATGGATCAGCTTTATCAGATTTTACTGCCTACTATATTAGGAATAAAAAGTACTTTACAATGAATTTTACTCTGGGACAAATGTAAATCTTATGTGTATATGTTTTACATTTTATGTTTTTTCACAATGGTGGTTCTTTTATTAATCCATGTAATGGGAGTCGGAGCTGTTAATATATCAAATATTTTACCAAGAGGCTTGTTATACATAACTGCTGCACTGTTTATTATTTGTAATACTGTAAAAACTGTGTGTTTCACTTGGGAGATATTGTTCATATGACTTGTAGAATGAGGAACGATGTTAAAGTATATTGTATCTGTCCAAACAGATTGTAAATATTCTCTGATTAGTACACATGACACTTCCTCAAAATATGACTGCTTTGGGTTAAACGTGACCAATCCTCGAGTGTTTATAGACCTTACGAGATCAGGACATTTGTATCAAAGTAGTTGTTCCTTCCTCATTTTTAATTAGGCACAATATATAACCACTGTAAAAACATGTCAGAATTGTAATTTTCAGTGACTGGGTGACATAGCTTGCACAGAGACACTATATATGACTGCTGTGGATCTTAATGTTAGCATGACATTGATAAGGGCTACTGTATGTAACAACTGGAGGTTTGCAGTAGGCGTACAAGGAAAAGGGCATCTGGAAAAAAGGGCGCCTGATATAGATGAAAAAAAGCCAGATTCAGCTACAAAAGGCGCCTGGTGTTGCTACACGAGGTGCCTGGTGTTGCCGAGATGCCAAATTTGGCTACAAAAGGCGCCTGGTGTAGCATTACCAGTTGCCTGGCAGCCCTGCTGATCTATTTGCCACACCAGAAACATGCAGCTAATCTGGTCAGATCCGACAATAATGTCAGAATCACCTAATCTGCATATGCTTGTTCAGGATCTATAGCTAAAAATATTACAGGCAGAGGTTAAGCTGCATAGCCAGACACCACAAAACCCACTGCAAACCCGCTGCAAAAAATGCTAAATATCGGGCACCGATATTATATATCGCACACTTAGGAATATCATTTACAAAAGGAAATTTGGTTGGTGAAGGTGACCAATAAATATTGGGTGCAGGGGCATTGGGGCTAAAACAGCGGGCGCAAGGTACAACTGGACGCCAGGGGTTAATGTTAGGCATGGGGGAGTGTGTGGTAAGATTAGGCTCCCGATTGCCCACCAAATGAAGTTAAGGTAAGGCATCCAACTTAAAGCCTCGTTCACATCATACGCGCTTCCGTGCGCATATGGAAGAACGTATGATGTGCTGAAACACAGGAACGGCAGAGGGGCATAGACTGCCCTTCTACTGTTCACATCTACTGTGCTGTGCAGCAGTACGATGCGCTGGGAAGCGCTTGCGTACTGCTGTCTGCATTTTGCCCGCAAGCGCAGAGCTGATCCCATCACTGTCAATGGATGGGACCATCAGCGCAGTGGGCAGCGGCGCAGATGACGTGCGATCATACGCGTTGCGTTCAGATCGCACGGCCATCTGCGCTAGTCAGATGTGAACGAGGCCTAACACCTTAAGTTAAGGTTAGGAGGGTTAGGCACCACGGAAGGGGGGGGGGGGGGGGGGTTAAGGTTAGTAATCTGAGTGGGAGTAGGGAGAGGTTAGGTCATAGCAAAATATTGGTAACAATTGCCAATATTTTACTATATCAATGAAGTAGTAGAATATCGGTAAATTATCATTGATTTTTTTCTTATAGAGCGCCAACATATTCAGTAAACATACACATAAATGTACGATGTTGTACTACCGACTATTTCCTGCGCCCTTTTCAAATGACACGTTTATCAAATGTACTCTGAGAAAACGCCTTTGCAGAAGTAGGGAGAATTCCCAGGCTAAGCAGTGCAATTGAGGAGAGAATAGCTTTTAACGTACGTTTTGAATCTATGAACATTTAGCTCCACCTTGTGGCTGCAATAATTGAGATTAACTTAGGGTCATTTTAAACTGCCTATTTATTTAAAGCGGAATATAACCCTGCATTTCAACTTTGCTCTAAAACATTATTTACAGCATATTATATGCAAAAAGCATTTTTTTTTACTAGACCAGCATTGGAAGGGTTAAACACAGAGGTTTAAAGTTCCGTGGAGAGATATGCAGAAGTTCAGATTGTTACATTCTATTTAGTTAAATGTATCTATTGAGAAACGTTACACACTCTTTGGCTGTCCTCCAGCTCCTTCTCAGTCAGAGACAGTGAGTCACATACCACACTTAAATACATTTATGAAAACAAAATGTATCTATGTCAGCTCCGGATGCGTCTGCAGAAATCTCCAGGAACTTTAAAGCCCTGTGTAACCCTTCCAATGCTGGTCTAGTAAAAAAAAAAATGCTGGTTGCATATAATATACTGTAAATAATGTTTTAGAGCAAAGTTGAAATGCAGGGTTATATTCCGCTTTAATCACTTACTAGCGGGGATGACTGGGACGTTTTGGCCTGGAGGGATAACACAAACTAGAGGCCCGTTTTCACGGCAGCCCAGGCCCAAATGACATCACACACATGCCCCACGTGCTATATGGCAGTAGTCACATGGGAAATACAGTAAGAACACTTGAGGGACAGTGTGACAGGTAAAGTATAATGCACTGGCACCAGGGGGCACATAATACATTTTGAGTTACAATGGCAGGGGTTTCCGTCACGTTCAGCAGGGGCGCCTCTAGGCATAGGCAGTACAGGCCATTGCCTGGAGTGCCATTGGTTCTGGGGGGTGCCATGTTACTGGATTAAGCCCTGCCCCCAAATTAAGCCCCACCCCTGGACTAAGCCCCACCCCATGGGTGTTCTATTACTTGCTTCTGCTGCATCTACTTAGCGAAAGTTGCAGGCAGCTGCCACCTCTGTGCCTTGTGCATCCTTCTTTCCCCCTTTGTGCAGCCTTCTGTCCCTTTTGTGCCTCCTTCTGCCTCCTTGTACCTCCTTCAATCTAGGCATAGGCAGTACAGGCCATTGCCTGGAGTGCCATTGGTTCTGGGGGGTGCCATGTTACTGGATTAAGCCCTGCCCCCAAATTAAGCCCCACCCCTGGACTAAGCCCCACCCCATGGGTGTTCTATTACTTGCTTCTGCTGCATCTACTTAGCGAAAGTTGCAGGCAGCTGCCACCTCTGTGCCTTGTGCATCCTTCTTTCCCCCTTTGTGCAGCCTTCTGTCCCTTTTGTGCCTCCTTCTGCCTCCTTGTACCTCCTTCAATCCCTTGTGCCATGTCCTCTTTTGTGCCTCCTTCTGGCCCTCATGCCTCTCTGTGTACTTCCTTCTGTCCTCCTGTGCCTCCTTCTGGGTGAAGAAAGGTGGGAGAGGAGCCCTGCCTATGTGTATTTTTGGGTAAAACGCTGCCCACATTACCTGTATTTTCTGGTGAAATGCTGCCTGCATTGTGTATTTTCTGGTGAAACAATGCCGCATTTACATGTATTTTCTGGTGAAACGGTGCCGCAATAAGTGTAATTTCTGGTGAAATGCTGCTGCATTACCATTATTTTCTGGTGAAACGCTGTTGCATTACAATTATTTTCTGGTGAAAGGGTGCCACATTGCTAATATTTTCTGGTGGAACGCTGCCGAATTGCGATTATTTTCTAGTGAAACGCTGGCGCAATATGATTATTTCCTGGTGAAACTCTGCCGCATTATGATTATTTTTTGGGGGGGCACCATGAGGGTAGGGGGCACCACAGGTTCTCTCGCCTGGAGTGACAAAATGGCTAGAGGCACCCCTGGCGTTCAGAATTTATCATCAGAATTCACCTGCAAGCAGCCCTTCTGGAGTCTAAGGACTGTCTGCCAGCAGCCCTCCTGGAGTCTAGGGACTGTCTGCAAGCAGCCATTCTGGAGTCTAAGCACTGTCTGCCAGCAGCCCTCCTGGAGTCTAGCATCTGTGTGCAAGCAGCCCTCCTGGAGTCTAGAGACTGTCTGCAAGCAGCCCTTCTGGAGTCTAGGGACTGTCTGCAAGCAGCCCTCCTGGAGTCTAGAGACTGTCTGCAAGCAGCCCTTCTGGAGTCTAGAGACTGTTTGCAAGCAGCCCTTCTGGAGTCTAGGGACTGTCTGTAAGCAGCCCTCCTGGAGTCTAGGAACTGTTTGCAAGCAGCCCTTCTGGAGTCTAGAGACCATCTGCAAGCAGCCCTTCTGGAGTCTAGTGACTGTCGAAAACTTTTCAACCTAGACAATACCTTATGTAGCTGTGCACATGCAGTCATTTTAACAATGGTGAGAGACTAGACCAGTGATGGCTAACCTTGGCACTCCAGCTGTGGTGGAACTAGAAGTCCCATGAGGCTTTGCAATACTCTGACAGCTCTAAACATAACTAAGGTGAGGCAGAGGCATGATGGGATTTGTAGTTTTGTCACAGCTGGAGTGCCAAGGTTAGCCATCACTGGACTAGACAGACTTTTTTCTCATGGACCCTGCAGGCAAGCCTCTGCTTTGCATCATGCTGTTTACATTTACCAGCTTGCCCGCCCTCTAATTGCTCTGTAATTGGGCGTTTATTTCCCTCAGCCAGCCTAGTGGTTCACATTGCCTTATACAAAAATATGAAAGCACCAGGCACTGTACCAGCCCTAAATCATTAAATGAGAGGCAGCCTGGGGGAAATCTCCCCCCTTCCCCCCAGCCAGTTCTCCCATGCATACTAGCTGTGGTAGAGCTGCCTGCCAGCTGCCCTGACATTTTCTCTCTTCTGGATGGATTTTTTCTTTACAAGATTAGTGGTATCCCTGGTAGGAAACCAAAAGTATTGGATATGTGAATGAGATACTGATACCTTAGCATCAAGATGGCGCCAAGATGTAGCCACGGCCACAGGGCTCCGGCTTCTAACTATTTTTTACTCCCTTTCCCTCCTAGACCCCCAGCCAAGTGCTACCTCTTGTTCCAGCTCCCCCACACTATCAGACCAATGGGCGACACCCTGGCTCCCTGGGCTCTGGCACCCGGGCACTCACCCTAAAGACCAGCTCACCACATGGGGAGCGCCAGCTGATGGCCCACGTAACTCTGGCCCCTGCAGATCTCAGGTGATGAAAGATTTTAAAATGGGCAAACACTGACTAAATAATAAAACAAGTAATATAGTAAAAAAAAAAGCAATTTAATTTGTTAAGCTGTAATCAATAAAGTTCATCTTTTAGAAAATCATTGAAGGCTAAGTATAATGGAATAATGGTGTGCTGCAGCACTGAGGAATGTGTATATGCTGTAGCAAGATGAGTAAGCGCCATATCTTGGCAATCCACATCCCTACCTGCAAATTACTGTCAAAATAGAGGATCTCAGACATTTCCAAAGCGTGGTATGGGCAATCTGGCATTACTTGGCGTATTCTGATATGATGCAGCCATGTCTATTGAATGTCTGTAGTTATAATGGTATGGAGGGTGGGGGTGGAGTTCAGGGGCGTATATTTAATAACCACTGGCAATTGGGCTCAGGGTGAAGCTGAAAGAGACAGACATGTAATTTGTGCACATTACTTCTTTTTTTTTTTTTTACATAATTTAAGCTCTGGCAATCACCTGCACCCAAATTTATCACTGTGCACTAGTCCTAAGTAATTCTCATTACGGCCAATGGCCGCACCCAAACGATCGGTGCAGCGATGTGCCAAAATGACCAGATGTGGTTCAGGGGTCCCACAGGTTAATTTTGCCCAAAGCCCCATTGTAATTAGAACCGGTCCTGGTGAGAGGAATATGGAGGCTGACATATTTATTTGCTTTTAAAGAGAATCTGTAACCTTATTAAAAAAACAAAAACTCTGATACTGATAATGGGGAGGGGGGGTGTAGGGGGTTGTATATTGTATATAGATGGGGAGCTGCGTTGTTGGTGGTGGTGGTTGGGGGCCGAGCAGGTCCAAGTTCTGCATAGGGACCTACAATCAGGCCCAGGCCAAGGCAGAGGCGAGAGAGGGTCCAGCCTTGGGGCACAGTGTAGGAGGGGGCGCATAACTCACTCAGCTATCATACCCCTATTGTGTTTGAAGCAGAGAGACATAAGAAAAGGGGATACATGGCAGTGACTGCAAGCCAGATAACTAGAGATTAAGGTGTTGGGGGCCCTGGGGTGCCTCTTAGTCTAATAGCAATCAGTGTGTGACGGCTGGGGTGGGAGGGATGGAGGGGCGCACTTTGATGTCTTACCCTTCAGTGCTGGAGGACCTTGTCCCGGCTCTGCCTACAAGTCTGAAGTGACACTGCTGACCACCTGTTTGTGGGTCACCCTGTGCTTTTACTTTCTGGTAGCTAAACTGTTGATAGTCATTGTAAACAGTTAGCCTAGTATTGCTTTTTATTAGTTGTACTGAAATAGCACCTTCTGTGTAAAATATTAGAAATATGTTTCATCATACAGTACAGCTGTTTCATAGAGAAAAAGACAATTGTGTCTCTTGTTACACAGAATGACGGACTATGTTGGCAAAGCATAAATAAAGGTTATTAATTATGCTTAAAAAGGCCCTTAGGCACCATCAGATGAAACTAACTTTTGGCATTTTTACTAGAAAAAGACAATGACTGCCAGTAACATAGTGCTGTGTTAATGAGAATGCATGAATATTAGTGTGTTATGTAGTTTCTGTAAGTAAAGGAAGTGTTTCTCCAGAGGTAGACATTATTTATTTCAAGTTTATTATTGTGGAATTGATTAATGTTCAGCCTTACAGGACCCAAAAGATGGAGTGACACACCTGGACTTTCATGTCTATTATTTAGCAAACATCCCTCTATACCTGTATGTAGATAGATAGATAGTGAGCTAGATAGATAGATAGATAGATAGATAGATAGATAGATAGATAGATAGATAGATAGATAGATAGATAGATAGATAGGTAAAGACAATGTTCCCCATATGTTTACACAAACTCTCAAAGTGTGGAGGTAGCCTATAAACCCACTATTCAACCATTTAAAGGACAATTGAAGTAAGAAGAATATGGAGGCTGCCATATTTATTTTATTTTAAACAATACCAGTTGCCTGGCAGCCCTGCTAATCTATTTGGCTGCAGTAGGGTCTGAATCACACCAGAAACAAGCATGCAGCTACTCTTGTCAGATCTGACACTAATGTTAGAAAAAACCTGATATGCTGCATGCTTGTTCAGGGTTCAGCCAGGCAACTGGTATTGCTTAAAAGGAAATATATATGGCAGCCTCCATATCCCTCTCGCTACAGTCGTCCTTTAAGAGTTCCATTATGGAAGAATCTCTAAATGTTAGAATTTATGAACCAACAACCACAGAGGACCTCAATGACCCCATTATACTGAATATTCTTCCAGGGACTACCAATAATGATCTCTGTATTTTATGATAATATAATAAGACCAAAGACATTCATTTTTTTGCAATGTACTAAAGATCATCAAAAACAGATATTGGTCTAATAGTTGAAAGAAGTTTTGGTAAAAGGGTTTATTTATACTATACAGTGACATCACCTGCCAGCAGTAAAAATGTCAGAATGTAAATCAGGGAGAGGAAAGAAACCCTGACTAAATCATTTATACATAATTATGGTAAAAATTCAGCACTTTTGTTAATTACGTTATTTTCACTGGAGTTTCTCTTTAAAGAAAACCTGAACTAAAAATGAAAAGTCAAAATAACCATACACAAGTCATACTTACCTCCCTTGTAGACTACTCAATCTCTTTCTCCTGTCCCGCGTCCTGTTTGTCCACTGTGATCAATGGAATTCTCCGTCCTCCATTTTGAAAATGGCTATTACTCCATAACAGCTTTCTTGTCAGCACACTGTTAAACTGTAACATCGCCCACTTGAGCCATAGGGAAACATGGACACATCAGTTCTCCTCTCAGCTGTAACTGACAGCAACTGATATATTTCAGTTCTGACAAAATGTTGTCAGAACTGGAAGGGATCACTGTCAGAAGAAAATGGTGAGCTTCTGAGAGGAACTGATGGCAAGGTATTTGAAGTTACCTCATGTGTTTATTTAAAATAATTTTTCTCAGTTCAGGGTCCCTTTAAGGAAAATGGATAAAGGGTCAAATAAAAGACCCCTTTGCATAATAGGGGTCGGGCAACTGGGGGTGTTGAAAAATGTTGTCAGTATGTTATTAAAACAATCAGCTAGCAATATAACACCCCTACCAAGTATTCCCAAATGACTAGCAAAAAACTTCAACAATTTGTAAGTAAAAAGATGAATTGGAAGCTCTAAACCTGTATGTATTGCTTTATATGCACAGAGCTTCTGAAATTGCTTATTACAAAAATCATTTTAAATAACATACATTTTCTACTAGCATCATGTGCTTACATCTAAACTGAGATTGTTTTTTTCTATAGACACCACATGAGGGCACTATTGCTTTTCAGTGTTTTCCAAATTCAACTATGCTTTTATACTACAGTATCTTCAGTGGTATAAAGTATATTAATGTGGTCCAATAATATTAGCAGTGTTTTCTCATTTCAAATAACCTTTATTAGGATTTTGCACATATATAAATAAGCCAAACTGCCAGAAATATCCCACACAGGTGCTATATATAAAAAAAGAAATATAAAACAGAGATTAACAAACATAGTATTGATATAGCTATAGCACATCTAATAAGTTTCAGTTCAAAAATATACAACATATCGCTCAAGAACAACTATGAAGAGAGAAAACGGGAGAACCAAAGAAAATCACAACAAAGGGATCTATAATGTGTGTGAAGACAATAAGAGAGACCTGAACTCTCCAGCCAAGAGACCTAAGGAGCCCATGTATTAAAAAAGCCTGTCATATTGTCTGTAATTTTAGCAGTGATGTGGGCAGCCAACATGATATCAGAAACTAGGGGATACACCTCATTAACTGGAATAACTGGGGAAAGCCAATTCCTAGCCAACTCGGTAAAAAGTCAGAGGCCCCCGTAATATCACAAGCTGCATTGTATGCTGGATAGCAATAGACAGAGGTAGTGCAGATACCAGTGTTCCTAGCTTAGGTAAGTGACACTCGCACTCAAGGTTATAGTGAAAGCTTCTCAAATTTTAGTAAGCTGTAACGATCGGTGTCAGCACGCAGAGAGAATATGATTAATGGTGATCTGCGCAGTATCACCAAGAATACAGATATATACCTGATTATTGATGATCTGCAGAATCACCGATAATACAGATATATTGCTAACCTCTGGACACCTGAAGCGTGTAAGTGTTTGGTGTAACAGTAGTAATTGGACCACCGGGGTAGCAGGTGGTCCAATGAGTAGAGACAGACTCTACTGCAGTCAAGGACTCCAGGAGAAGGAGACCCTGACTGATTTTGCAGCAATGCCCCCTCTGAGGAGCAGGGGGCCCCTGCAGGAAGGCTGAGCACCCAAGGGGTGGGTGACAGCCAGAAAGGTCGGGCAGGCCGGGTCGGCAATACACAGACAGATAAAGTACAAAGACAGGAAGCTGATTCGGTATCCAAGGCAAGCAGGGTTTGGCAACAGGTAATCAGAAATGCAAGGTACCGAATCAGAGAGCTGAGAGAAAGTCAGGAAAGCAATAAGTCATAACAGATATCAAACAATGCCTAGTCTGGGTGTGAGGTCCGTGGTCTCTACACCATGGAACTAGTCTGATGTATAACAGAATGATAACACACGTTCCCTAGTCTGGGTGTGAGGTCCGTGGTCTCTACACCCTGGAACTAGTCTGATGTATAACAGAATGATAACACAAGTTCCCTAGTCTGGGTGTGAGGTCCGTGGTCTCTACAGCCTGGAACTAGTCTGATGTATAACAGAATGATAACACAGGTTCCCTAGTCTGGGTGTGAGGTCCGTGGTCTCTACACCCTGGAACTAGTCTGATATATAACAGAATGATAACACAGGTTCCCTAGTCTGGGGTGTGAGGTCCGTGGTCTCTACACCCTGGAACTGATCTAAGGAATAACACAGATGATACACAGTATTCCTAGTCTGGGGTGTGAGGTCCGTGGTCTCTACACCCTGGAACTGGTCTAAGGAATAACACAGATGATACACAGTAAACTGGCTAAGTGTGGATTCCCAGGTCCACCTGGTTCCACCACACTGAAGGATCTGACTAAGGTCTGAGTGCTAACACATAGGTATTCGCAACGCCAGACAACCAGCAACTGAACAGCAAGAGATATATATATAGTAAAGCACTCCACAGCGCCGCCCAGCTCCCATCAACCAATCACCTGCTGAGCTGGGATCAGCTGACCGCCTCGATCAGCTGACCCTTCTCCTATTGGCATAAAGAGCCCGTCTTGCGGCGCGCGCGCGTAGCTCTCCATCTGTGTGCACTACTAGGTCCAGGCAAACCAGAAGCATGTTGCTGCAGGGAAACCGCCGCTCTGTGCGCGGATTCCGCCGCCTCACTGTCAGAACACGCAGCGGTTTCTCCATAATCCGTCACATAAGCACACTCGACAATGCGTGGGAATATTACGCAGGAAGGGCCATTCTCTGTGAGAATGAGCGGGGCAGAGCATGCAGTTACTGTGGCATGAGGCAAGTGAGTGAGTTTTACAACAGTGTAATTTAAGTTTAATCATAAAGTGGCTCAATGTGCAATGACTATTCCAATCTTAAATCTAGCGCAAAAGTGAGATGGCACCAGTCTGTTTCAGGCTATTCCCGCCCTTCCTCAAGTACAGAAAGAAATAAAAAGGAACTGTAAATGATCACAGATGGAGCCGGCCTTCCGGAAAATAACAACAAATATAGCAGAGTCAATCCTGAACACTGCACGGGAGCCACTTGGGGCTGCCCAAGGCCCAGGCCTTCCTGGCCTGTTCATGAAGTTGGCCCTGACTGCATAGGGAGTATAGATCATGTGACTACTGTTTTCTTCTCAAAATTTAGGTATAGACATTTTGTATAAGGCAGCCTCTCCATAGGAAACCTTTGATCCTGGAATTTCGCTTTTATTACTGCTGTCCGACTTCACTTTCACTATCCTTCTGTGCTAATTCAAAGCAGTTGATGAGAATGTTTGCAAGGCTGCACCATGGTGGTTACCACACCATTGTGAGTTCTTCAGACATAACTGGAACTTAGTGGAGATTAATGGGTACATGGCGATTTTATTGATCTGCCTCCTGTGGAGTTTTGAGACTATGAAGAAGAAAACTGGAGGTACCCAAAAATAATAAAATAATAAAAAATCAATTAAGAAAAAGAGTGGACTTACCTTCTAATAATTCATCAAGGCCAAGTGGGGACGGTACTTCTCATCTGTACTCTCATTTACCACATTTGACAAGAACCAGATCCGGCTCCCATTGTTCCTGTGTTCTTCGTTTGTTCTCTATCTAGCTTTGACACTTCTTTAACCTCCCTGGCGTTCAGTTTCTGATGGATTTCTGTGCAAAAAGTGATCCAGTTAATTTTCATAACCTTCATTCCTGTAACTTACCAAAATTTGTCAAGCAAGGGTCTCTATAAAGAGGTCTGACGGCTGCCCATACACCACAGGCTGATTCCCGATCAATTCTCAATCGATTTCAGCATGAAATCTCTCAGGAATCGGCAGAGCAGCCGCTGCCCTCCTAGTGTATAAATGTACCCCCGTGTGTGCATTTATACATTACCTGTCCTGCGCTGGCCACCATGTGATGCCCATCCCCTTCAGAATGTTATTTTTTATGTGGTATTTAGTCCCTCCGGTATAGGTATCCAGGTATAGATGCCCCCAGTATAGGTAGCCAGGTACAGGTGCTCCCTGTATAGAGAGCCAGGTATAGCTAGGCAGGTATAGGTGGCCCAGTATAGTGAGCCAGGTATAGGTACCCGCTGTATAGATAGCCAGGTATATCCCCCAGTATAGCTAACCAGGTATAGTGCGCCCCCCCACCCCAGTTTAGCTAGCCAGATATAGGTGCCCACTGTATAGCTAGTCAGGTAGAGGTGCCCAATGTATAGAGAGCCAGGTATAGCTAGCCAGGTATAGGTGCCCCAGTCTAGCTATCAAGGTATAGGTACTGACTGTATAGATAGCCAGGTATAGCCTCCTGTATAGGGGACCACAGAATAGATAGCCAGGTATAGGTGCCCGCAGTATAGATAGCCAGGTATAGGTGCCTGCTGTATAGCTAGTCAGGTATAGGTTCCTGCTGTATAGCTAGCCAGGTATAGGTGCCTGCTGTGTAGCTAGCTAGGTATAGGTGGTGGCTGTATAGCGAGCCAGGTATAGGTGCCCACTGTATTGATATCCAGGTATAGCTAGCCAGGTATAGGTGCCTCCAGTATAGCCAGCTATAGCTGCTCCAGTATAGTAAGCTATAGCTGCCCCAGTACAGGTGCTTTAGACCACCTGTTCTGTGTCAGTTACTCACCATGCCTCTAGCCAGCACCGATCGCATCACCTCTGGTCCGATCACCACCTCCGCACAGCTCCTGTTTTGTTTGTCGGAAGCATTGAGGCTCGGTCATGATGTCCTCGACATCGCAACATCATCAGCGTCATGCTGCCGAGTCCCGATGCTCCCCAAATACAATACCGGAGCTGTGCAGTGGAGGTGATGCGATCGGCGCTAGCTAGAGGCACGGTAAATAACTGACATAGCGCTGGGGATTGCAAGGGGGTTGGGGCATCTGTACTGGTTCACCTGTCCTGGAGGGGAAAATGCAGCGGAAAACCTCCTGAGTGGCTGTGTTGGGCATACCGCTTTCAGCAAAATTTTCTTGCCCAACACAGTGTTGAGCATATCGCCCAGGAGATTAAAGGACACCTGAACTGAGAGCGATATAGAGGCAGCCAAATGTATTTCCTTTTAAACAGTACAAGTTGCTAGGCTGATTTCCCTGGCTGCAGTAGGGTCTTAATCACACACCTGAAACAAGCATGTGGTTACTCCCATAAGACTTCAGTCAGAAACACCTGATCTGAATGCTTGTTCAGGGCTCATGGCTAAAAGAATTATTATTATTGATTTATAAAGTGCCAACATATTCCATGTTGCTGCACAAACTAATACAAAGAATTATATACGTTAATAGGGCTGCGCTGCCTACAAGAATTAGTATACATATTTCTCCCCTGCACCTTGCGATTCGAATGCAGTTCTCAACACCAGGAAAAAATATATTAAACAAAACTCCGATATAATACAATCAGATCTTACTACCCCCAAATAACTTAATGTCAGTCCATTATTGCAAGTAAAAATCCATCAGGCCCTAAATACAGCCAAAACAAGGGGATGTATGTTGAGTCAGATCAAATAAAAGTCTCTATAGTTACTTCCTGTGGGATCGCTGCTTCACTTGTCCAGAGCTTGAAATATAGTAAATCACTGAGCTGCGCTCACCAATATTTCCTAAGAAGACATAAACGTACTGTACATAGCGTAATTCTGTTAAAACATCACATACACCCGAGTGCTGGTGAATACTGTGACAATCGTGTATCCACTCCCTAAAGTAGAATGCGCTCACCAAATTGTAGCCACCTCAGAGAACAGGTGGATCTAGCGTTTGAGTTTTAAAACACCCCACTGGCACTTCAAATCTTCAACTTTAGTTTAATATCCAAGTAAAAAATTCTTCATACATATAAAACATAAAACACAAAGTCCATCATAGTGTATTACAGCTAATACATTCAGTCTCGCCGCGCACTAAATGCGCACTCACGTATGTTCGCTTGTTAACTTGCACATCAATGTGGTCTATGCAGAGGGGTCTGTCCTGGCATCTGGGTGGATACGGCGTCTGACGTCACTGTGAGCGGAGCCAGGCCGGCCGGTATTACTAACAGGAGCGGCGAAACAGGAGCCCTAGGTGGACGGAGTGAGAGGAAAGCGGGACGCCGCATCCACCCAGATGCCAGGACAGACCCCTCTGCATAGACTACATTGATGTGCAAGTTAACAAGCGAACATACGTGAGTGCGCATTTAGTGCGCGGCGAGACTGAATGTATTAGCTGTAATACACTATGATGGACTTTGTGTTTTATGTTTTATATGTATGAAGAATTTTTTACTTGGATATTAAACTAAAGTTGAAGATTTGAAGTGCCAGTGGGGTGTTTTAAAACTCAAACGCTAGATCCACCTGTTCTCTGAGGTGGCTACAATTTGGTGAGCGCATTCTACTTTAGGGAGTGGATACATGATTGTCACAATATTCACCAGCACTCGGGTGTATGTGATGTTTTAACAGAATTACGCTATGTACAGTACGTTTATGTCTTCTTAGGAAATATTGGTGAGCGCAGCTCAGTGATTTACTATAATACAAAGAATTAGAGGCAGAGACTCAGCAGGACAGGCAAGCAAATGGTATTGTTTAAAAGGAAATAAATATGTCAGCCTCCATATCCCTCTCATTTCAGGTGTCCTTTAAGTCTTTTGTTTTCTAGAGAAAGGATCTGAAATAGACTGGTTCTGTCACAACTATCTCTATAAAGAGTTTGAGTAACCTTGTTGAACCTCTAATGTTCTGGGATAAGGAATATAGCAGAATACATTACTGAATATCAGGCAAAATTACTAAAATGAGGTTTTACTCACCTGGGTCTTTCTCCAGCCCATTGCAGCAGACTGTCCCACGCCAACTGCTCTGCTTCCCACCGCTGTCCCGGTCTCACTGCACGGTGCAGTGTCAGATGGCGAGGTCGGCCTTACTGCGCCTGCACAAGCCGCCGCTGTCAATCATCGCCACGTGGTCCGCGGCACACTGCGCAGGCGCAGAACTACAGCAGAGTGGTCGGCGTGGGACAGTCTGCTGCAAGGGGCTGGAGAAAGCCCCAGGTGAGTAAACCTCATTTTAATAATTTTGCCTGATAACTCATTTAAGCAGATTGATTCAAATGCTGTGTGAATTCAGCTAAGATAATATAACAGTTAACAATCAATCAGGTCTTTTTAGAGAGCTTAGAAAGATGCAATACAGGCTGTATCCGTTGCATAAGAAATGCAAGAGTGCTATATTTACTTCTTAAAGAGTAACTGTCAGGTTGCAAAAGCTAATTTAAACCTCTATTCTCCTGTGTTAAACAGTTTAGAAGGAAGTCAAAAAGGCAATACTGAAGTTAAAAATCTTTCTTACTTCGATGTTTTCTGAACAGCAAGGCTCTGTATTCCAAAGCTCCTAAGGAGGCCGGCAGGACGCATAACAGATACTGCAAAGCATTCTGGGTCTGCTTCTTCTCCCCAGTGCACTCCTTTGGTCCTCCCCTTCATTTCCCTATCCCGCCCTAAGGCTGCTTTCACAGTGGGAAGTTACAGGCTCATGTTACAGCAGCTTGTAACAGCAGCCTAAACTCACAGCACTGAAAAATCAATATGCTGTTCACAGGGCACATGTATACTGCATGAGTCCGCTATTGTTCCTAGCCACATGGCTAATTAATATTCACTGCACAATAGTGTTGTCCAGATCATGAACCATTAGGATCTTTGATCCTGATCTTTTTTGTGAGTCGAATCATCAGGAAGCAAGGAAAGGGAGGATATGACATCACAATTGGCTTCATACAAGACAGACAAACATGGAACCTGCTATGAGCTGTCAGGAGCATCATTCTCTGCAAATACTATATAAAAATTCTGTGAAATCCAAACGTGAACAGTGAAATGCATATGTAATGTAAGTACAGCCAATATTTAGCTACTGATATAAGTTTTTTTCTCTGAGACCCTATACCTAACAGCTCCTCTTTAATTGTGCTACATTTTTTTTCATTTAGATATTGATATGTACACACATGCCCTCGCGCCCATCCACACATACGCGCACATATGTACAATACCGTTCAAATGTTTTAGGCAGGTGTGAAAAAATGCTTTAAACTAAGAATGCTTTCAAAAATAGATTTTATTTGTAGTAATCAACAATGCAAAGTGAATGAACACAGGTGAAATCTAAATCAAATCAATATTTGGTGTGAACAAAGCCTTCAAAACAGCACCAATTCTTCTAGGTACACCTACACACACTTTTTGAAGGATTTCAGCAGGTAGGTTGTGCCAAACATTTTGACATTTCTAGGCTAAATAGCACCCAGGGCAGGTGCTAGGCTAAATCCCCCCCCCCCCCAGTGGAGCCAGGTATAGGTGTCTGCAGTATAGGTTAGCCGGATATAGTTTCCCCCAGTATTGGTAGCTAGGCATAGGTGCCTCCTGTATAGGTAGCCAGGCATAGGTGCTCCCAGTATAGGTAGCCAGGAATAGGTGCTCCCAGTATAGGTAGCCAGGCATAGGTGCTCCCAGTATAGGTAGCCAGGCATAGGCGCTACCAGTATAGGTAGCCAGGAATAGGTGCTCCCAGTCAGGGGCGTACCTAGAAATCCCCGGGCCCCCTTGCAAAAAAAATAATCCCCCCCCCCTAGGGTCCGCTCAGGGACTTTTGGGAGGCAGGAGGGGTCGCAGCATAAGAGGAGAGTGTGGCAGATCGGTGGGGAGGGGGGAAATCCCCCCCCCCACCTCGGGCTCTCCTCTCAGCGCTCCCCCTCCTGCAATCATTGGTGGTGTTCATGGCAGCAGCGGCGGTGGCTGCAGGATGACTCATTACCTTCTTCTCGCTGGAGGGCTTCCGTTCTCTAAGTGCTTCATGCAACTTCCTGTGTAGACAGGAAGTTGCACTTAGAGAACGGAACGGAAGCCCTCCAGCGAGAAGGAAGTAATAAGTCATCCTGCCGCCACCGCCGCTGCTGCCACGAACACCACCAATGATTGCAGGAGGGGGAGCGCTGAGAGGAGAGCCCGAGGTGAGGGGGGTGAATTTCCTCCCTCCCCACCGATCTGCCACACTCTCCTCTTATGCTGCGACCCCTCCTGCCCCCCAAAAGTCCCTGAGCGGACCCTAGGGGGGCCCCCACGCGATGGCAGGGGTCGCATCCCCTATTTTTTACACCAGTGCTCCCAGTATAGGTAGCCAGGAAAAGGTGCTCCCAGTAAAGGTAGCCAAGAATAGGTGCTCCCAGTATAGCCAGCCATAGGTGCTACCAGTATTATTATTATTATTTTGTATTTATATAGCGTTGACATCTTCCACAGCGCTGTACATAGTATATATTGTCTTGTCACTTAACTGTCCCTCAGAGGAGATCACAATCTAATCCCTTGTATAGTCTTATGTCTATATATGTATCGTAGTCTAGGGCTAATTTGGAGGGAAGCCAATTAACTTATCTGTATGTTTTTGGGATGTGGGAGGAAACCGGAGTACCCAGAGGAAACCCATGCAGACACGAAGAGAACATACAAACTCCTTGCAGATGCTGACCTGGCTGGGATTCGATTGGGGTACCAGCATTGCAAGAAGAGAGCACTACGCTATACCACTACGCCACAGTGCTGCACCGGTATTGCCAGGCATAGGTGCTCCCAGTATACCCAGGCATAGGTGTTCCCAGTAAAGCCAGCCAGACATAGGTGCTCCCAGTGTAACCAGGCATAGGTGCTCCCAGTGTAACCAGGCATAGGTGCTCCCAGTATAGCCAGGCATAGGTGCTCCCAGTATAGCCAGGAATAGTTGCTCCCTGTATAGCCAGGCATAGGTGTTCCCAGTAAAGCCAGCCAGACATAGGTGCTGCCAGTATAGCCAGGCATAGGTGTTCCCAGTAAAGCCAGCCAGACATAGGTGCTGCCAGTATAGCCAGGCATAGGTGCTCCCAGTATAGCCAGGCATAGGTGCTCCCAGTATAGCCAGGAATAGTTGCTCCCTGCATAGCCAGGCATAGGTGTTCCCAATAAAGCCAACCAGACATAGGTGCTGCCAGTATAGCCAGGCATAGGTGCTCCCAGTATAGCCAGGAATTGGTGCTACCAGTATTGCCAGGCATAGGTGCTCCCAGTATAGACAGGCATAAGGTGCTACCAGTATAGCCAGGCATAGGTGCTCCCTGTATAGCCAGGCATAGGTGTTCCCAGTAAGCCAGCCAGACATAGGTGCTGCCAGTATAGCCAGGCATAGGTGCTCCCTGTATAGCCAGGAATTGGTGCTACCAGTATTGCCAGGCGTAGGTGCTCCCAGTATAGACAGGCATAAGGTGCTACCAGTATAGCCAGGCATAGGTAGAAAGGGAGGGGAGATAGGAGGAAAGAGATAGAGGCTGCAGTGGATCTCAGAAAGTGAGTTGTTAAGCGAATAATCGCTATGCCTGCTCTCTCCAGTCGCTGCACCCCCCACCCCTGCAGCTCCGCCGCGGCGCCGATGGCGACCGTCCGGACTGCCCTGTCCTAGAAACTGGCCTGCATCTTGGAGAACTAACAACAGATCTTGTGTGGATAGAAGTTGCCCCATTTTTCTGTCTCTTTATGTAATCCCAGACACATTCGATGATGTTGAGATCAGGGTTCTGTACAAGCCATTCTATCACTTGCAAGACTCCTTGTTCTTCTTTACATTGACAATATGTTTATGGTAGCTATCCTGCTGCAGAATATGTGAAAATGTGGGGCCAAAACATTCAAGGAACTATGCCTTATTTCCTGCAGACACGCTTTATTGCACCACTCTCCAGTCTTTTAGCGAACACACTGACGTTTGCTACAAATATATCAAATTGTGACTCATTAGCACAGAGAGCCATTTTGCTGCCATTTTTCTGCACTCCACTTTCTATGTTCTCACACATAGTTGAGTTCCTTGGCCTTGTTTGCATGTTGGAGGTAAGGCTTTTTAATCGCAATTCTTCCAAGAAGATCTCATTTGGACAAACTTTTCCAGTATGTGAGGTGTACCAGGATCAAACATATTTCTGCCAGTTCTAAGCTGATGGCTCAGCTGGACATCTTCCAACTTCAGAGGGAATTAAGCTTGATGTCTTTCACCTGCACACGTTTTCTTGGCCAACCACTGGGTCTGTGGTTCAGACCACCTAGAGAGATCCTGCTATTTACAACCAGCAGTTCTGTATGCACAGCCATTGTTCTTACACAATGTATACACAGACTAAAGGTGGCCATACACTGGCCCGATTCGCGGCCGTTTCGACAGCAGATTCGATCCTGGTATCGAATCTGCTGCCAATCGTTCGCGGTAAACGCACCCGCCGATCCGATTTCCTCCCAAAATCGGATCGGTCCGTCGATCGCGCCGTGCGGGAAATTACCCTCAATCGCCCGCGGGTAGGGAGCACGTCGCTAGCGGCGGCCGATCCGATCAGGTATACATTACCTGAAGCTGGCTCCCGGGCATCTTCTCCGCGCTGCACGGCTCTGTTCCGGCTCCATCCCGGCGCTTCCTGTGTCACTCCGTGACCAGGAAGTTCAAATAGAGGGCGCTCTATTTGAACTTCCTGGTCACGGAGTGACAGAGGAAGCGCCGGGATGGAGCCGGAACAGAGCCGTGCAGCGCGGAGAAGATGCCCGGGAGCCAGCCTCAGGTAATGTATACGGGGGGGGGGGGGGGGGGGAGGAACAGGCGGCAGGAGTAGCTCAACAGATTGTGATCGGTTTCAGGCTGAAATCGATTCACAATCTGTTTGCAGTAAAGGCAGCCATACGATCCCTCTCTGATCAGATTCGATCAGATAGGGATCTGTCAGCTGGTCGATCTAATGGCAAATCGACCAGTGTATGGCTACCTTAATAGCTATAGATGCTTTTGAGATTGTCTGCTAAACACCAGTTTTGTGCTGTTACCCCGTAAAGAATGACAGTTGTCATATAGAATACATTAAGATGTGATCTGCATGGCTATGCCATTTTGTTATTACAGTAAATCTGTATAACTATACTACAAATATAGTTACCAAAAATATGCATGCAATAAGCAATTTTAATGAAATACAATTTGTATATATAAATACTAATATGCTTATGTAAGGTTGATTGGATCTGACTATATAAATTATGTATTTTATTCATGTTTTTCTGATTCTCTCTTTAACACCTGTTTCATAGTCTGAAGGAGTGTAACATGGAGTGACTGTGTGCGGTAACAGAATCTTTATCTTCCATGGTGCCCCCCGGGCTGTTAGAGATTATCAATACAGAGTTTTTAATAATCACTGACATTAATAAACATTAACAACAAAATCATATTCCATTTTACTGCCCACTCCTCTGACATTATAGCACAACCACTCTACAGCGACTAAACTACCCTCTCTGCTAGGAAACCCTGTTGAACTGGGCAGCAGAGATGAAATAGAGCATAAAGGTGAACCTCGAAAAACTAGATTATTGTGCAAAAGTCTATTCATTTCAGTAATTCAACTTAAAAGGTGAAAGTAATACATGAAATAGGAACCCTTAGCAGGTGTTTTGGATTAATTAGCTGATTAGAGTCTGACACTCAGAACCACAAATTTCACCATATTCTAATGGTCTGAGATTTTGATTTTGGGGTTTTCATACGGTGCAAGCCATAATCATGACAATTATAACAAATATATGCTTGAAAAATCTCATTTTGCATGTAATGAGTCTAATTCACATACAGTGGGATGCGAAAGTTTTGGCAACCTTGTTAATCATCATGATTTTCCTGTATAAATCATTGGTTGTTTTGATAAAAAATGTCAGTTAAATATATCATATAGAAGACACACACAGTGATATTTGAGAAGTAAAATAACGTTTATTGGATTTACAGAAAGTGTGTAATAATTGTTTAAACAAAATTAGGCAGGTGCATAAATTTGGGCACCAACAAAAGAAATAAAATCAATATTTAGTAGATCCTCATTTTATAGAAATTACAGCCTCTAAACGCTTCCTGTAGATTCCAACAAGGCATATATTTGAAATGGGCGCCAGTAGACCTGGGCGCAGGATACAGCGGTATATGCCTGATCCTGCTTCTGCACAAGTCCGGGCCGTATTAATTACTATTCTACCTCCAGGCCGCCATGGATAGTGGGGGAATGATATAATTCAGGTTCCAGCGATTGCGATAGACGGCGCCAACGTTACTCATTCAGCGCCACTCAGTTGTGATTCCCTTTATAGTCTATGGTGGCACCGGCTGCTCCCAAAGCAATGCTCTGCCAATAAGAGTCTGGATTCTGGTTGAAGGTATTTTGGACCATTCCTCTTTACAAAACATCTCTAGTTCATTCAGGTTTGATGGCTTCCGAGCATAGACAGCTCTCTTTAACTCACACAACAGATTTTCAATTATATTCAGGTCTGGGGACTGAGATGGCCATTCCTGAACGTTGTACTTGTTCCTCTGCATGAACGCCTTAGTGGATTTTGAGTAGTGTTTAGGGTCGTTGTCTTGTTGAGAGATCCCGCCCCGGTGCAGCTTGAGCTTTGTCACTGATTCCTGGACATTGGTTTCCAGAATCTGCTGATACTGAGAGGAATACGTGCGTCCCTCATCCCTAGTTAACCACTTTAGCCTTCAGTCGTTTTCACTTTATGCATCCGAGCTATGTTCACCTCCCATTTATTACCCTATAACTTTATCACTACTTATCACAATGAACTGATCTATATCTTGTTTTTTTCGCCACCATTTAGGCTTTCTTTGGGTGGTACATTTTACTAAGCGCCACTTTACTGTAAATGCATTTTAACAGGAAGAATAAGAAAAAAAACGGTCACTACCCCGTTTAAATGATGTCCCTATCACAATGTATGGCGACAATATTTTATTTGGAAATGAAGGTGAATTTTTTCCGTTTTTGCATCCATCACTATTTACAAGTTTAAAATAAAAAAAAAATAGAAATATTTCATCTTTACATTGATATTTAAAAAGTTTAGACCCTTAGGTAAATATTTACATGTTTTTTTTTTATTGTAATTTTTTTTATATATATATTAAACATTTGATTTGGGTATTTTGGGGAGGGTGGTATGTAAACAGTAATTTTTTCTGTAAATATGTGTTGATTTTTATTTTATTTTTTGCATTTAGTTGTAGTTTTACTTTTTGGCCACAAGATGGCAGCCATGAGTTTGTTTACATGACGTCACTCTAAGCGTAACACATACATTATAAATCACCTGTCTATCTCACTCACCATTTAAGATCGACCATAACTGTATATGTTCTTTACAGGAGCAGCTGCAAGTAGGAAGCAGTTTGCAATTCAATTGTAAATAAACACTTGCTGCCGCTCGTGATCTTGAAAATATATATACCTTTATTGAAAATTGATAGAAAAATCACTGCACCTGCCCTAAAAACACTTAAAATGAATGCGGAGCGCTCCAAAAACACACACCATGCCACACAGCACACTACCATTCAACCCTTTCACCCTGGTACTGGTACCAATCCAGTAATGTCTTCAGAGTGTAGAGGAGAAGTGACTGCTGTTTAGGCATGTATGTAATCACCAGCCGCTGCTATGCTCAAGCTGCACATGAATCTTCCAGCTTAAACAAGACACCATATTGGAGCCACATGATCTTACCACCCGGTCAGCACATCAGATCCTATCATACATGGCTCTTGTTCCATACTAGGCTCCTGCTGGATGGATTGTTCCTTTTTCTCTTCAGCTCAACCCTCTCCACAACTCACAAGGGGAGCCACACACAGCTGTTCGCTCTACCCCGGGTCACAGGTGTATCAGGGGAGCAGTGATGAGAACGGAATTCCGCTTTCTGCAGCTCGGCCGGCCGGCTAGTAGGAACTAGAAGAAGCACTCAAACGCATGTCGTGGTGAAGCCCCGCCCATCGATGCGTTGCGCCCGCCCACTGCGAGCTTCGTCAGGATACGTAGCGTGACTGACAGGGCAGTGATTTATGCGCCATTACGTGCGCTCTCATAGGGCGTTCCAATCGACGTCATCAGTTGCCACAGTTACTGACAATGACTCCGGAACTTCTCCCCTTTATTCTCACTCTGGCTTCAGCACTTAGATGACTAAACCTGCATAACGAGTCCACAGTTATAGTCAATTGGATCCACAGTATATCATATTTATGTCTCCAGCAGCATCTCATATACTAGATTCTGTACACAGGGTAAGTTCAACAGGTCTAGATCGCATTATAGGAGGAGATAAAGCTAGGACAGGAAAGTCTTTCCCGTCTAGTTTTCATTTGATTTGATGACTGCTGCTGCAGCAGTTCAACATGTGGAGTCTGGAGGGCCTTTTGAGCCCCAGAGCACAATGTCTCATGTCGATATCCGCGGTCCCTAAACCGTTTATACATTTCAGTGGCTTCACACTGAAAATCCTCATTCCTGGAGCAGTTTCTCTTAATACGGAGGAACTGCCCCCCTGGGATCGCATTAATTAAATGAGGTGGATGGTGACTGGTGGCGTGGAGGAGGGTGTTTCCAGCTGTAGGTTTGCGGTAGGTAGTTGTCCGCAATCCTGTGCCATCTTTCACGATGTTCAAGTCCAAAAAGGAAATTCCAGTCAGACTATGAACATATGTGAGATGTATATTTCGCTGGTTCAAATTTAAGCAATCCAAAAACATCTCCAATTCAGTTTCTGACCCTCTCCACACCACCAGCACATCATCTATGAAACGGAGCCACATTTTCACATGCGCATCAAACTGGGGTATCGTATAGACATCTTTTCTTTTCCACAAGCCTAGATGTAAACAGGCATAGGCAGGTGCGCACGACGCCCCCATGGACGTACCTCGCACCTGCCTATAGTGGGTATCATTGAACAGGAAACAATTGTGCTCTAGGACATATCTCATAGCCCGCACTACAAAGTCATTGTGCACGGGCACATCAGGGTAGGCATCGGTAAGAAAAAATCTCAGGGCTTCAAGCCCCACCTCATGCGGGATAGACGTAAACAAGCTCTCTACGTCTATCCCCATGAGGAAATCACCTGGTTGAATTTCCATCGCCCCGATCAATCTCAAGACATCTCTTGAATCCTGCACATAGGAGGGTAGGGATGCCACCAGATTTTTAATCTTGCCATCAATCCAAATGGCCAATTTTTCTGTAGGGCCATTGATAGCATTAACTATAGGCCTGCCTGGTGGCTTGTTTAAATTCTTATGGAGTTTTGGGATCAAGTAAAATACTGGAACCCTGTTTGTGCCAATTCTTAGGAAGCTTTCTTCCTTTTCATCTAACACACCTTCCTCTACTGCATCATCGACCCATTGGTTGACTCCAAACGCTATCCTATCATACGGTCCACTTCTAAGTGGCTGATAGGTACTTGGATCTTTTAGTTGTCGATCGGCTTCCTCAAGATATAAATCTCTGGACCATAGGACCACATTTCCCCCCTTATCACTTGGGCGTACTATAATTTCCTTTGCTTGCCTTAATTCCTCTACTGCTTTTCTTTCGCCACTGGTCAAGTTGTCCCTGACTTGTTTGTTCCATGACAATTTTAGCTACCACGTCCAGGAGGCAAAAGTAGTTAAAGTGTTCCGAATGGTTGAATGATGCACAGTGACTCCATCTGCAGCATGATGATCTTAAAGGTCTTTGGTGCTGGTCTGTGGGTTGACTCTGAATGTTCTCACTATTCTTCACTTCTGTTTATCCAAGATTTTTCTTGGTCTGCCACTTCAAGCCTTAACTTGAACGGAGACTATGGTCTTCCATT
This sequence comes from Hyperolius riggenbachi, assembly GCF_040937935.1. Classification (NCBI taxonomy): domain Eukaryota; kingdom Metazoa; phylum Chordata; class Amphibia; order Anura; family Hyperoliidae; genus Hyperolius; species Hyperolius riggenbachi. The sequence continues at coordinate 151,652,923 of NC_090647.1, read as the reverse complement.
TCCTCAATATGTTCCTAACTGTGGAAATAGACAGCTGAAATCTGTGAGGCAGCTTTCTGTATCCTTTCCCTAAACTATGATGGTGAGCAATTTTTGTCTTCAGGTCATTTAAGAGTTATTTTTGAGACCCCCATGTTGCTACTTTTCAGAGAAAATTAAAAGAGGAGAGAAATTTACAATTGACCCCCCTTAAATACTCTTTCTCATAATTGGATTCACCTGTGTATGTACAGTAGGTCAGGGGTCACTGAGCTTACCAAGCCAAATTGAGTTCTAATAATTAGTTCTATAGGTTTTGGAATCAATGAAATGACAACTGTGCCCACATTTATGCACCTGCCTAATTTTATGTAAACAATTATTGTGCGCTTTCTGTAAATCCAATAAACTTCATTTCACTTCTCAAATATCACTGTGTGTGTCTCCTATATGATATATTTAACTGACATTTTTTATCGTAACAACCAACGATTTATACAGAAAAATCATGACAATTAACAAGGTTGCCCAAACTCTTGAATTCCTCTGTATTAGTTTCACCTTTTAAGTTGAATTACTGAAATAAATGAACTTTTGCACAATTTCTAATTTTTTCGAGTTTTACCTGTATTCAAAAGTAATTTTCACTAAAAACTAATAATAAAAATAAATTGAAGTCTTAAGTCTCTAATCAGTCAATGAAGCCACTGATCATATAAAAAAACAAAAATCGTAAAGGGGCAAGACCAACCCCAACTGCGCCAGTGAAACCTAACAATTCATTATTATTGTGTATTTACATAGTGTTGACAACTTCCACAACACTTTACAGAGTATTTAGTCATTTAAAGCAAATCTGAAGCGTCCTGTAAAAAGTCAAGTACTCACCTATGGAGAGACAAGGCTCTGAATCTCATAAAGCTTTCCTGGTCCTCTCTCAGAGGATATGGAGGGAGGACCAGGAAGGCTCTATTGGATCCAGAGCCTCTTCTCTCCGTAGGTGAGCATCTGATTTTTTTTTTTGATTTTTTTTATTTTCAGGTTGGATTCAGTGTTACTTTAACTAACTGTCAGAGGAGTTCACAATCTAGTCCCTCCCACATAGACTAAGGCCAAATGGGGAGGGACTAATTAATATCACTGTCAGATTTTGAAATGTGTAAGGAACCCATGCAAAACACGAGGAGGATATACAGTCAGCGACCATGCAGATAAGGTCCTGGCCCAGATATGGACCAGGGACACAGTGCTGTAAGGGAAGAGTGCCATTCACTACACCACTGCAGTCCACATCTCATTTCATCAGAACTTTCTTCTAGGTTCATAAATAAAATGTAACAAGTAATAACATTTACATTCTATGTAACAGTTTTTCCTCGTTGAATCTACATTCTCACAGGAAGAACCACCTGTGGTTAACACAGAAATCAAGCTAGGAATATCATATTTAAAACTGGAATAACTTTCATTGCTTCTAGTTCAATCACATGTCAGGTCTCAGTGGGCAATCAACTCTCTAGGTTTTATATTACATGTAGTGTCTAGGTATTTCCCTCTTTTCCCACCAACCCTCAAAGTCCAGCCCTACATTAAAATGCATAATTAAAAATGAATACAAATTAGGCAAAACTGCTCCAAATGGCTACTAGTGGAACTGATCCTCAAAAAGCTAACAGTAAATTAAGCCTTGTCTAAAAAGCTCACCAACCCTTAAAGAAAACCTGAACTGAACTTTAAAAGTCAAAATAAACATATACAAGTCATACTTACCTCCTGTGTAGTCTACTCCTCAATCTATTTTTCCTCTCCTGCGTCCTGTTTGTCCACTGTGATCCATAGAATTCTCCGTCCTCCATTTTGAAAATGGCTATTAATCCGTAATACCTTCCTGGTCAGCACACTGTTAAACTGTAACATCGCCCACTTGAGCCATAGGGAAACATGGACACATCAGTTCTCCTCTCAGCTGTAACTGACAGCAACTGATATATAACTGACAGCAACTGATATATTTCAGTCCTGACAAAATGTTGTCAGAACTGGAAGGGATCACTGTAAGAAGAAAATGGTGAGCTTCTGAGAGGAACTGATGGCAAGGTAACTATGTAATGTTCATTTGAAGTTACCTCATGTGTTTATTTTAAATAATTTTACTCAGTACAGGTTCTCTTTAAAGTCCAGCACTGGACTTTGAAAGTAGTGAAACAATAACCACCAATGCAAACCACAACACAATGCAATGTAACACACCATGCTAGTCAGGGCCGGCCTTAGGTTTTACAGCGCCCTGAGCGAAGCCAGATTATGGTGCCCCCCCCCCCCTCATCCTACACACACACACACACACACACACACACAAGGAATAGGTAATATTGGGATGGACAGACAGACAAATATATATACATTGAGAGTGAGAGTGAGAGTGAGTGAGTGAGACAGAGACAGAGAGAGGAGGAGGAGAGAGACAGAGACAGAGAGAGGAGGAGGAGAGAGACAGAGACAGAGAGAGGAGGAGGAGAGAGACAGAGACAGAGAGAGGAGGAGGAGAGAGACAGAGACAGAGAGAGGAGGAGGAGAGAGACAGAGAGAGGAGGAGGAGAGAGACAGAGAGAGGAGGAGGAGAGAGACAGAGAGAGGAGGAGGAGAGAGACAGAGAGAGGAGGAGGAGAGAGACAGAGACAGAGAGAGGAGGAGGAGAGAGACAGAGACAGAGAGGGGAGGAGGAGAGAGACAGAGACAGAGAGAGGAGGAGGAGAGAGACAGAGACAGAGAGAGGAGGAGGAGAGAGACAGAGACAGAGAGAGGAGAGAGACAGAGACAGAGAGAGGAGAGAGAGAGACAGAGAGAGGAGAGAGAGAGACAGAGGGGAGGAAAGAGAGACAGAGGGGAGGAAAGAGAGAGGAGAGAGAGAGACAGAGGGGAGGAAAGAGAGACAGGGGAGGAAAGAGAGACAGGGGAGGAAAGAGAGACAGAGGGGAGGAAAGAGAGACAGAGAGAGAGGAGGGAGAGACAGAGAGAGAGGAGGGAGAGACAGAGAGAGGAGGGAGAGACAGAGAGAGGAGGGAGAGACAGAGAGAGAGGAGGGAGAGAGAGAGGAGGGAGAGACAGAGAGAGGAGGGAGAGACAGAGAGAGGAGGGAGAGACAGAGAGAGGAGGGAGAGACAGAGAGAGGAGGAAAGAGAGAGGACGAGAGAGACAGACAGATATAGGGAAGGAGGGATAGGAGGGAGAAAAAGAGAGAGAGAAAAACATAGGGGGGGGGGGAGGGTGAGAGAGAGGGATGGATGGATAGATAGATAGATAGATAGATAGACAGACAGGATATAGGAATAGATAATCTAGGGACATATATGAGAGAGAGAGACAGAGCTATAGGGATGTATGTATGTTTGGGGAGGGAGGGAGAGAGAGAGAGAGAGAGAGACAGATATAGATGGATGGATGGATGGATGGATGGATGGATGGGAGGAGTAGAGAGAGAGAGACAGATATATAGGGATGGATGGATGCATGGGGAGATAGAGAGACAGACAGATATAGGGATGGATGGATGGATGGTAGGAGTAGAGAGAGGGGGAAGAGAGACAGAGAGAGAGAGTGAGTGAGTGAGTGAGTGTGTGTGCTGCACAAAGTACGGTCCATTAAGGCTGCATTTCTATCTATGTAAAGCCCCCTGAGTGACTGACCTGCCTCTCTGCTGTCCCCCTTGCTTGCAGTTTGCTGGCACTCTGTGGGAGCTGGGCGATGTGCTCCTGTCACACAGACCTGTGGGCTGCAACAAGTTCCTCTCTGTGGTGGCTCCCTCCATCCCCGGCACTCAGACTGCCAGCCATGTAGTTCAGCGGTGGGTGGTCCAGCAGCATTGATGGCAGAGCGAGGGAAGCCCCTGTATACTTCAAATACAGGAAGTGCTCATTCAGGAAAGCACTTCCTGTATTTGAGATACACAGCGCCACCACTGGGCTCCCTCTGTCATCACAGCTGCCGATTCACCCACAGCTGAACAGGGCTGACAGTGAGTGCCGGAGATCGGAGGGGGCCGCGAGTGAGGGGAATAGAAACCCCTGCACATGCGCCCCTTGGAGGCCGGCGCCCTGTGCGACCGCTCCGGTCGCACAGGTCAAAGGCCGGCCGTGATGCTAGTCCTTGCTTGTAATAAAAGAACATTAGCAATTTAATACATGCCTATGACACCCCTGCAAAGAATCAAAGGATTTCATCCTTGTAAGTAGTGTTTAGCAAAAATTGTGTAGTGTGGTTCATGTAGCAAAGAGCAAACATAAGCCTGTCCAATCGCAAATGTACATGTTTGGGAATGAGCAAATGCACATCCAGGAATGCATAAACACTAGTGCACTTGGCCACCTCAGCACAGCTGACCTTGGTTTAAAGGTAATGGGGGGAATTTGGGTAATGGGTTCATGTTCTCCATTGGATGCAAACACATAATTCTCGATCTGAATGCATTCACACAGGGGAACCACCAACACTACTTAGATAGGTACGGTATCAGCAAAGTAAACCACAACAGGTACTGTATTACACTGTGTATGCCTCAACAAACATATCTGCATGTTTTTCTAATAAAACAGGGATAACATAATAACATGGCCTATATAGAAGGTAGCAGCACAGGGGGCAGTAGACGTAGCCATTTAAAGTAAACTGTTTACTGGATGGGGTTTTTGAGGTCAACCAGCTTGAAATTGAAGTCTTAAGTCTTGAGAAGAAAACAAGGGAAAGAGGATAATGGGGGGACAAGACTAATGGAGGAGTGGGAAAGAGGCAGTCAAGCTTTCCCTCAAGCTTTTTCCAATTGGATACACACACCACTTTGTGAATCGAAGGAGAAAAACATCTTGCCAAAGTGTGTCAATATAATTGCTTGTGTGTGACACTTTACATTACATTGTTTTTACGTAGGAGATGAGTGCTCTCCTCACAGATATATATATATATATATATATATATATATATATATATATATATATATATATATATATATATATACACACACACACACAGGGTGGGCCATTTATATGGATATACCTTAATAAAATGTGAATGGTTGGTGATATTAACCTCCTGTTTGTGGCACATTAGTATATGTGAGGGGGGAGACTTTTCAAGATGGGTGGTGACCATGGTGGCCATTTTGAAGTCGGCCGTTTTGAATTCAACTTTTGCTTTTTTCAATAGGAAGAGGGTCACGTGACACATCAAACTTATTGGGAATTTCACAAGAAAAACAATGGTGTGCTTGGTTTTAATGTAACTTTATTCTTTCATGAGTTATTTACAAGTTTCTCTTTCGTAACAGCCATTGACATGTCGCCGAGATTAACAGGTGAGGAGCGGATAGAAATTGTGTTGATGTCTGGTGAACGCAGTAACCGGGTCATTGCAGCAGATTTCAATGCAAGACACCCTACGAGACCACCCATCTCCCATGCTACAGTTAGCAAACTGCTTGCTAAGTTTTGTGAAACTGGTTCAGTGTTGGATTTGCCAAAATGTGGATGCATAAAATCTGTCACTAATGAAGAAACATCAGTGGCTGTCCTAGCTTCATTCAGCAAGAGCCCACAGCGTAGCACTCACTGCATGTTACTGGAGAGTGGCATTAGTTGAACATCCCTTCGGCGGATATTAGCTACTCACAAACGGCACCCTTACAAACTCCAGCTACTGCAGCATCTCAACGAGAATGACCCAGATCGGCGCACTGAATTTGCAGAATGGGCAAAACAAAAATTGGAACAGGACCCTCAGTTTACGCAGAAGATTTTGTTCAGTGATGAGGCAAACTTTTATGTGAATGGTGAAGTTAACAAACAAAACCACTGCTATTGGTCTGACACTAACCCACATTGGATGCATTGGATAGATCCCTCCAAGACTGTTGGAACAAAAACATTGATGGTATGGTGTGGTATATGGGGTACAGAGATAGTGGGGCCATTCTTCATCAATGGAAACCTCAAGGCCACTGGATATGCAAAATTAGTACATGATTATGTGTTTCCCTCTTTATGTACTGAAGCTGGCATGTTCCTTGAGTTTTTCCAGCAAGATGGTGCACCACCATATTATGGGGGTCAGGTCCGAGCATTCCTAGGTGAACAGTTTCCTGGAAAGTGAATTCGTCATCGTGGGCCAGTTGAATGGCCCCCAAGGTCTCCCGATCTGACCCCCTTAGACTTTTATCTTTGAGGTCTCTGAAGGCAATTGTATATGCTGTGAAGATACGAGATGTGAAGCACCTGAGACTATGGATACTGGAAGCCTGTGCTAGCATTTCTCCTGCGGTGTTGCTATCAGTGTGTGAAGAGTGGGAGAAGAGGGTTGCATTAACAATCCAACACAATGGGCAGCACATTGAACACATTTTATAAGTGGTCAGAAACTTGTAAATAACTCATGAAATAATAAAGTTATGTTAAAACCAAGCACACCATTGTTTTTCTTGTGAAATTCCCAATAAGTTTGAAGTGTCACATGACCCTCTTAATATTGAAAAAACAAAAGTTGGATTCAAAATGGCCAACCTCAAAATGGCCACCATGGTCACCATCTTGAACAGTTTCCCCCCTCACATATATTAATGCGCCACAGACAGGAAGTTAATATCACCAACCATTCCCATTTTATTAAGGTGTAGCCATATAAATGGCCCACCCTGTATATATACATATATATATACATACATACACACACACACACACACACACACACACACACACACACACACACACACACACACACACACACACACACACACACACACACACACACACACACACACACACACACACACACACACACACACACACACACACACACACACACACACACACACACACACACACACACATATATTATTACTCTTATTATTTTTATTTTAACTAGTTTCTACAAGACGGACAGTTTAAAATGTCCTGTTTTTGTTTTGCACATTTCAGTTTAAAATGGACGTTATTAAATGATCCGTTGTGCAGGACAGATGATCAGAAAAGACCCGCTGGCGGGAAGTGGTTAAGTCTCACTGATGGAGCCCGTGAGGAAGCTTTTTAGTTAAACTGGTCAGGTGGGGTGGCCACTTCGTGGGCAGCATTGGTGTCTGATATATAGGCCTGATAGTGTATGGTTTTAATTGTTGTTTAAAGATTTTTTTGGGTGGCAATTAGTGGTGTTGGTATGCTTTTATTCAATTTATGATTTGCATGGGGAACTAATGATTGAAGACACTCAGATTGGAGACCTGTATTCTTAGGGACACAGTTTCCAGGAAGTGGAGCCTTGATCATGACTAGACTTTGTGGTTTGGACCTGGTAAGCGCCTTTCTACTTATGGTTTGTCAGTGATGGGATTTCAGTGGAGATAGAATAGCGTTGAAAACTTTTCTTCAAGTGACAAAAAATGGCATCTTCAAAAAAAAAAAAAAAAAAAGAGTCTTCAAATGTTTTTGCTCAGCAAGATCCTGAGTTTTCATGACTGCTAGACTTCACACAGGGTCATCTCTAATTTGAACTGATTTAATTATTTTTTATGTGTTATTGGCAATGTGAAGTAAGGCTCACATCAGAAAAAGCTTAGCCACAATTTCTCAATCATGCTCTTTTTTAGCAAATCTAAAAAGTTCTAATTGTCTTTTTTTATTTTTCATTACATCTCTCTGATTTCTATCTCAAGTAATTGTTTTATCCCTTGCCAACTTGGATGCAAAGCGTCAACAGCTGCAACTGATAATGAGAAAATCACAAGTGCTTAGTAATATGTTTTTGTCAATTTTCTCTAAAAAATAACATATTGTGTTTATTTTTATTATTTTGATCCTCAACTAGCATGTAGCCTAGTTTCTGCAGAGAATAAGACCATAACGATGTAATGTTTGGAGAAAATCAGCACATGAATATATCAAACCCTGTTTATCCAGAAGAATTAAAATCCCACCCCGATCCTTCTAGTTTCATTAAGGCCTCGTTCATACTGCACGCGTTTCCAGCCGCGTTTTGGAAACGCGTGCAGGAGGCCGACACGTGCGACAACAGACAGTGCATAGAGTGCACTGTCTGATGTTCACACTGCATGCGTTCCGGACCTGTGCGGTCCGGGAACGCATGCTTCACGCATTTTTTGCAAAACTGCGGGGCTGTCCCATTCACTTTTCAGTGATGGGATCAGCCACGCAACGCATACGAACGCGGATGGCGTGCGTCACATGCGTTGCGTTCCGCATGCATGGCCGTCCGCGTTTTGTAATGTGAACGAGGCCTAAAGGACAATTGTAATTAGAGGTATGTGGAGGTTGCCATATGAATTTCCTTTTAAGCGATACCAGTTGCCTGGCTATCCTGCTGTCCCCTCTGCCTCTAATACTTTTAGCCATAGACCCTGAACAAGCATGCATCAGATCAGATGTTTCTGACATTGTTAGATCTGACTAGATTAGTTGCATGCTTGTTTCTGGTGTTATTCAGACACTACTGCAGCCAAATAGACCAGCAGGGCTGCCAGGCAACTAGTATTGTTTAAAAAGGAAATAAATATGGCAGCCTCCATATTCTTCTCACTTCAGTTGTTCTTTAAACATCACAGCTAAAAAAATAGTTTCAAGGTCATTCACCCCAGAATTAATATATATTCAAATTTTTGTATTTAATATAATTTAACAGTGTTTATGATAACAACACATTAATTCTTAAATTACAGGAATCCCCCCGTCCACACATATCAGCCTCCTTCCTGTAATATTTAGGTGAAAGAGGGGCCCTGTTTTTTTGATAAAAGCATTTATAAACAGTTTAAAATCGACAAGAGATTGAGGTGGCTTACCTCAGTGTCGAAAAGATTTTATTAGTAATAGCACAGGAGGCAACACGTTTTGCGGGTCTGAGCCCGCTTCCTCAGGCCAATAATGATAAGTCCAGCATAGGAAGCCTCAATCTCTTGTTGATTTTAAACTGTTTATAAATGCTTTTATCAAACAACAGGGCACCTCTTTCACCTAAATAGTGCATTCCATACCCCCACACGCCACCCCTTTGAGGGATGGAAACAGAGTACCTGTGGTTTACCAAGGTAGAGATCTCTTTCCCTTTTTTCAAAGAGAGCGACCATATCCAGGTCTCTGGTGACCTCTCCTGCAACCTACCTTTATGAGTAGTTTCTTACTTTTTATCTACCAATTTGTTTTGACCTACTGCACCATTGGGCTCCCTTTTTGTCTCCTGTGCCTTTTCTTAGAGGGTGCTCTGACACCCACATCCCACTACTATCCTTCCTGTAATGTGTTGATAACAATATGAAGAGCTTTTTTTTAAAAGGAAGGGATAAAAGGCAATTTCTAAACTCTTTGAAGCCCATCTTTCTTCAGTGAGAATGATTATTCTCATGTGGCAAACAATAAAGACAGTTGCCAATCTTCCAGAGAGTAGATATCCCAACAAATTCACCCCAGGGACAGACCATGTAATGTTCAGAGAAACTGACAAAACTCTTAGGCGCTACAGACCTTAGTCAGCATGTAAAAAGTTCATGACAATACATTTCAAAGACTGAACAAGTATGGTTTATTTGGAGGGAAGTCAAAAGAAATCGTAAAGGGACTCCGAGCAGTGCAGAAACTATGGAAAGATGCATATCATTTTAAAGCTCTCTTTCTCCTCTTTCCAATGATATATAAACCGCTACACCTTTTAGTTTTCGCTATTTTCGCGATTGAAATTGCCGCGGCCGCGATTTCGATCGCGAAAATAAAGAAAACTAAAAGGTGTAGGGCAACGATTTAGGTGTCGCCAGAAAGAGTTTAAAATGATATCCATCTTTCCATAGTTACATTGTATTACACAGGCCGACTTTTTCTGCTGAATGGAGCTGCTGACACTGGGGAAGTGTCGTCCTGTGTAATACAAGTAACTATGGAAAGATGGATATCATTTTAAAGCTCTCTTTCTCCTCTTTCTGGTGACACCTAAATCGTCGCTCTACGCCTTTTAATTTTCTTTATTTTCGTGATTGAAATCGCGGCCGCGGCAATTTCAACCGCGAAAACAGCAAAAACTAAAAGGCGTAGGGCGGCGGTTTATATATCATTGGAAAGAGGAGAAAGAGAGCTTTAAAATGATATGCATCTTTCCATAGTTTCTGCACTGCTCGGAGTCCCTTTAAAAACATAGCAGCTGCACCTAAATAAAGCACATAACTACTAGGCTTAGTTAACACTATAGGTGTTGCATAATGCCCATGCTACAATGTGGGCATAATGCAATGCATATTTTGCACATTATAATGTGCATCTTACCATAGCATAAACATCGCTACGGTAACATGCTCATCAATGCACTCATTATCCAGAAAAGTTCTAAAAAAAGTGCCTTTGGATAACATGGTCCATTACAACGCAGAAATGTCAACATGACTGTAGAATTGTATGGGCAAACATTCTATGTGTAAACATAGTGTGAACATAGCACAAAAGCACAAACACCTCATACCAGCTATCCATTACAATGATGAAGGGGTGATCATTTTTGCTTGTTTTGCATCCACAGGACTTGTGCAACATGTAGTCATTGAGTCTACCATGAACTCCTCTGTATATCAAAGTATTCTAGAGTCAAATCTGATAATAAAGCTTATGTGAAATTGAGCTGTGCTGTTGCCTCTGTGCAGGGCCGCCACCAGAAATTTTGGGGTCCCTCACACGTCATCAGGCCTGGGGGGACCCCCCCCTGGGCCCACCCACTGGTTTCTGTTCCTGCCCACTAGCCACCCCCATGTCCGTGCGCGAAGTGCGCTGCATCGAAAAATGTGCATGGCTCTGACGCTGAAGAAAGCATGCACAGCGTGATGCAGCAAAAAGTGGGTGTGGCCATGGCATGTTGTGGGTGGAGCCAAATACTAGAAAAATACAGGTAGTCCCCAGTTAACAAATTAAATAGGGGCTTGTAGGTCCGTTCTTATCCTTTGCCCGTTCTCTTTTGTCCCCCTCTTTTCTTCCTGTGCTTCTTTTGTCCCCCTCTGTCTCACCTCAGTTTGTGCCTCTTTTGTGCCCCGACCTCATGTTCCCATCTCGCCTCTTTTCTCCCTGTGCCTCTTTTGTCCACCTCTGTTCCCCCTGTGCCTCTTATCCCCCTGTTACCTATTGTCCCCTTCTGTCTCAGCTCGTCCCCTTGCCCTATCCAGGTATAGGTGCCCCCAGTATAGGTAGCCAGGTATAGGTATCCCCACTATAAGTAGTCAGCTATAGGTGGTGCCCCAATATAGGTAGCCTGGTGTAGATACCCCCAGTATAGGTATCCTGGTATAGCTGTTGCCCCAGTATAGGCCAGAAAGATACAGGTGCCTCAGTATAGATATAGCCTGGTATAGTTGCCCCCAGTATAGGTAGACTTGTATGGGTGGTGAACCTGTATAGGTAGCAAGCTATAGGCGCTCCAGTATAAGTAGCCAATTATAAGTGGTCCCCCAGTATAGGTAGCCAGGTATAGGTGGTCCCCCAGTATAGGTAGCCAGGTATAGGTGGTGCCCCAATATAGGTAGCCAGGTATAGTTGGTGGCCCTGTATAAGTAGCCTGTAGCCAGATATACTGTAAGTGGTGCCCCAGTATAGAAAGTCCGCTGTAGCGGGTTCACTCATCTGCTCCTCACATTCAAGTGCTGATGTCACTCTTCACTCAGTGCTGGAACGCAGTGTGCTGGTTAGTAAGCCACAGGCCAGCACATGCGGCCCTTCAGCACTTTGGGGGGCCCAGGGCCCCCAGCAGCCCTGGGCCCCTCACTGCAGTGTCACTTGTCCCCCCCTGATGGCTGCCCTGCCTCTGTGTTTTGGGGATGTTCTCAATACTGTTGTTTTCTTTTATTTGTTTGTAATATTTTATCTCTATAAATATTTTATTAAACTACCTGTGAATAATTTCACATGATGGACAGTGGACAGGTACCCTAAATAAGGCCTGGGGCTCATTAGAACACTTTTGTAATAAATATTTGTTGGTTGCTATGGGCAACAACACTACCGTTCGGCACCATATCACAGGAAGTGTGATAACTTGACACTCATCACAGCAAACAGCATAGGAGATAGAACTTCTTAGACGTCGTCAAAGGTTCAAGAGTCTATTTGTAAAACAAATATACAGATGTGTTTATCAGCAAACTTATATCTTCGTTACATGTTAACCTCGGCAAAACAAACGGTCTGTAAAATCTTATGCGTTCCATGCAGACTTGGTCTATCCCTAGTGACGAGAGACCAGGCGGCTTTCTATTTGTTACACCTATGCTAGTTGCACATAGGCATATATACAGCATACAGTTATGAAAAGTTACAAGAAGGAAGTCAGCAGAAGTAGAGAGCAGTGCCCTCGGGAGCCCATGCTGACTATTCTTATACTAACCTCTAAAGAGTTAAATGTGACATCATCCCGCAGGGATAATCTAGTACCCATCGCATGCAATTGGCTGATAATAGCATGTGATGGATGATCCTATCTGCGCCTGCTCCGAAGGGACAAATATGGCGTCTCCTCTCTTATTACCCAGAAATGAGGGAAAATGTTCCCTGGCTATTGTTTATCTTTAGGACATATGAAAACACTTGATGTTTACAGTAAAGATGCCTGGCAGTCTGTACATCGTGGACAGATAAGCACTCTGGCCTTGGGTGAGACACCGGACCCTGTTCCACAGTGCTTTTAGAAATGCTCCTTAAAGGGAGACTCTCTGCAAATGAAGTCTTTTAACTAAACTCAGTTAAAGTAACTGAGGCCTACGAATTCAAGCATATCATACTTAAATTCTAACAACTTCCAGCAGCATTTGGAATCATAGGCGATTCCAAAAGTGCTCGGTTAATGAAAGTCAATTGTGATTTCCCGACATCGCAATCATTTTTGGAGTATTTGCACTTCGATATTGCTGCAAAAGCACTTTCCAATCACTGACTGTACAAACCAATTCTGCAGAGCATTTACTACCCAAAACCATTTGCTGTACCCATAAAGCCTTGGCTGGTGGGAAACAAATATCACAGTCACTATTCAAATCTCTAACACTGAATTCAAATGCGCTTCAAAATTGCAACAAAAAACACTGCAAAAATCACTACAAAAGCGCTTAAGCAGTTCCAATTGCAATTCACAATTTCTAGTGGGCCCCAGTACTTATACTTTATTGCAGCTGAATGGAGTTCACTTGTGCTGTATATTACCCCATGGTGTTTATATTCCTGTGCAATTTTGACTGTTGTTAGTCAGTATTAAACACTTTACCCCTCCACCGTCCGGATTTCTCCATCCCCTTTTCCACCCTTATAAAACCAAGGGACAGAGAAATCCGTACCTCCCGCGCTACCGCCGCTGTCCGCGCTCCTGCCGCTCCTGCACGCCGTCGCCCGATCGCCCAGAGATCAATGAACAGGAAAATCCATTCCCGTTCGTTGATCTAAGCCCCCGCAATGATCTGCTGCTTCTATGAGAAACAGTGCGGTCATTGTGATTTTCCCAGCCTCATAGTGCTTCCTGTAAGCGTCCTTCCGGACGCTTACAGGTCGCATGAACACAAACTCACTGTGGCCATCTTGTGGCCAAATAGTAAAACTACACCCTAAAGCAATTTACATATACAAATACATTAGTTTTACACAATTAATTAACTCATCATCTCCCACACTCCCCAATTTATTTATTTTTGTAATTAAAAAAAAAATACAATAAAAATAACATAAATAGTTACCTTAGGGACTGAACTTTTTAAATATTTATGTCAAGAGTGTATAACACTGTTACTTTATAAACTACGGGCTTGTAATTAGGGATGGATGCAAAACTGAAAAAAATGCACCTTTATTTCCAAATAAAATATTGGCGCCAAACATTGTGATAGGGACATAATTTAAACGGTTTTATAACCGGGACAAATGGGCAAATAAATTTCATGGGTTTTAATTACAGTAGCATGCATTATTTAAAAACTATAATGGCCAAAAACTGAAAAATAATAATTTTTTCCCACATTTTTTCCTATTTTCCCATTAAAACACATTTAGAATAAAATAATTCTTGGCATAATGTCCCACCTAAAGAAAGCCTAATTGGTGGCGAAAAAAACAAGATATAGTTTATTTCATTGCGATAAGTAATAATAAAGTTATAGACGAATGAATGGAAGGAGCGCTGAAAAGTGAAAATTGCTCTGGTGTTCAAGGGGTAAAACCCCTCAGTGGTGAAGTGGTTAAACACATTTTAAAGTGCGATGATGAGGAGAAAAGATAGAGGCACTGTTGAAGCATGAAAGGTACCTTTAATCCACGGTGGTGCAGACAACGGGGTACACAGTGGGGGTGAGGGGAAGTGCCTGACAGCTGTTTCGCTAAATAAGCTTCTTCAGAGGCAGGAAAGAACATCTTAACCCAAGTATCGCCGGGTTTTTAAATGGTTTCACTCACCGTTAGTACGGCCAGGTACACCGCCCACGAATCGCCGCCATGACGTCCGGCAATATGGCTCCGCCTACCGGTAGTGGCATGTGCGCTAGCTCTAAACCAATGGCTGAGCAGCGGGTCTCCCCGCACAGTGCGCATCGCCTCCTTCCGGGTCTCGCGTCACTGCCTGCCTGTCATTGGCCGCATTGACCTGGGGGTTGCCATAGTGATCATCAACACTTGCGCCAGCGTATACAAGGGGACACAATCGTCCTTAATCTTATATAGACATTTAGAGGTTAAAAAAAGGATACAATAGCCTAACACCATTAAGCAATAAAGAGAAACAGAGTGCAGCAAGCTAGTATTTAGAGAGAAAACAATGTAGCTCGTTTCTCTCATTCAGTCCCAAGGGACCACAAGCTCCTGTCTCAGAAATGATTCTAGCTTCTTGCTGAAGCAACATTTGTTCATGATTTCCTCCCCTATGGGGCATAGGGATTTCTTTTAAGCCCAAAAATTGCAAAGAGCTGGACTCACCATTGTGACATTCACGCATATGTGAGATAAACCTCCCCGCTCCTACACCCGTTGTAATCGAATTAACGTGTTCCTGGAACCGGGTGCAGATCATGCGGGTGGTCTGTCCCACATAAAAACGGCCGCACGAGCACATAATTGCATACACGGTATTTTTAGAGCGGCAATGCAAGAACTGTTTAAAATGAATAATCTTAGCGCCCAATTGTACGCTTTTTCCAGTTCTAAATTGGGTACAGTGATTGCAATTTCCGCATCTAAAATTGCCAATAGGAATGTGTTTTTGCAACCAATTTTGCTCATCAACCGATCTGAACTCACTACTGGTGATTCTGTCTCCAACAGTTGGCGCTCTCCTAAACGATACAAGAGGTTTATGCTTGGCAATCATACATGCACCAATATTTTTTTGGAACTCACACCAATGTCGCTGGATTATTGATTTAATCCTCCCTGCCATTGGGGTGTAGTTGAACACACACGTCAAGGGTTGGTCCACTAGTTTTTGATGGCATCTCGCCTTTCTCCTATTGGTCATCAAGTACTCTCTACTCAGACTATCAGCTCTTCGAAATGCCCTGTTCAATTCCTCCATCCCATATCCCCTCATGGACAATCTGATCGCCAGTTCTTTACTTTGGAGTACAAAGTCCTCCCTTTTGTAGTTGTTACGTTTCAACCTGACGAATTGTCCATAGGGGATAGCCTGGATTGTGTGTGGGGGGTGGAAACTTGACTGGAGGAGCACGGAGTTGGTAGCAGTATCCTTTCGGTGGCCTCGGCTGAGGACGTGGCCCTCCTCAACATATAGTTCTAAGTCGAGAAAGCACAAGGTGGGATTGGCCACCACACTCGTGAACTGCATGTTGAGGGAATTGATATTGATATAGGCCAAAAATTCCTCAAACTCCACCACCGTGCCCCTCCAAGTCAAGACCACATCATCCACATAGCGATACCAGTGCCCGATTTTATCCCTAAAAGGGTTCATGGTTCCAAATATGTAAGTTTTTTCCCATACCCATAAAAATAGGTTAGAAAATGTGGGGGCTACAGGGGTTCCCATAGCTACTCCAGAGCGTTGCCAGTACCACTGGCCATCAAACAGGAACACGTTTCGTGTCAGTACAAACTCGAGACATTGCATTAAATATTCAACCCAAATGGCATTTTCACCACATTCCAACAGCAACTGCTTAACCGCTAAGATGCCTTGCAAATGAGGAATGCGGGTGTATAAATTCACCACGTCAATGGATGCCAGAAATTCATTCTCCCCAACCTCCACACCCCCGAGTCTCCCCAGGGCGTCCAAGGTGTCGGCCAGGTGGGTGCGTATCACCCTGAGAAAAGGTCTCAATTGGTGGTCCAAAAACTTGGACAAAGGCTCGGTAAGTGAACCCCTGGCCGACACAATTGGACGCCCCGGAGGGGAGACCGGGTCCTTGTGGACCTTGGGGAGAAAGTACCAAACCGGTTTTATGGGGAAATCGGGCAACAAACCCTCCCCCATCTGCTTGGTAAGCAATCCCCTTTCTACTCCCTGCCTTAGGAGTGCCTGCAACGAGGATTTGCACTGAGGTAATGGGTTGGATCTTAGCTTTTCATAGAAGCCATCCGGTCCCTCCAGTTGCCTGAGGGCCTCCCTGACATAATAACTCCTCGACATGACTACAAGGTTCCCTCCCTTGTCAGCCTTCTTCAAGACTAGTTGTTTATTATCTTTGAGCCATTTGAGTGCATCTAGTTCTTCCTTTGTTAGATTAGGATCCACTTCTGGGTAGATAAGTGCCTGAATGTCATGGAGAACTCTTCGGTTGAGGATATCAACCGGAGAACCTGGGACTGTCCTAAATTCCTTAATTGATTTACAAGGACGGAACTGTTCTTTTGATGGCTCGATTGTGTCAACCTGCATGTCGATGTCATCATTATTGCCCTCAGACCATAATTGTTCCAGATCCCATAGTGCTTGGAGGTCCTGGCTACTGCCCAACTTCGGAACGAGGAATCCTAATTTACTGATAGTGGTATGGCTATTGAGCCGGATTTCGTCTACAGGGGAATCCGATTTCCTCTCCTGCCAAAGTGCTATGTTTAGTTTGCGTATCGTTTTGTACCAGTCAACCTCAAAGTCAAATTTGTCAAAATTACATGTAAGAGAGTAGTTGAGGCCCTTTTTCAGAAGTGAGTCACAGCCCCCTGGTAACTCCACCCCCGAGATGTTGATGATTTGCAGATTCTTTCCAGCCTCTATTTCCTGGAGGCTCTCTATCTCCTTTTGCGTTTGCCCTTCCCATAGGTCCCCCTCCCCCAGGTAACCCTTTTGTTCGGGGTTTTGGTGGAACCTAGATCGTCCTCTTCCTCCTCGTCTGATGGCACGTCTAAAGGGACCTCTACACATCTTTTCTTTGGGGGAGTTTTAAGTGCAGGTTTGGGTTTGGCCTTAGGTGGAATTTTAGGTTTGGTTATCTCCTCTGGGCTGGAATCACTTCCCGATTCCGTGGTCCAATACCCCTTACTATCTGGTGTCTGTTTCCTTTTCCTATTTCTAGGACGTCTGATTGGTTGCCCCCAATCCCAGATTTTGCCTTCCTTGAAGTCTTGACGATCTCGTCTGAACTTCCCAAGCTTCCTTTGTTTAATATCGTCTTGTACTGGTACCAATCTGTTTTCGATTTTCTCCTCAACCTTGCCTAGCTGGTCCGTGGAGGTTAATTTGAGAAGCTCTTGCTTGCATTGGGTAATCTCAGCCACTGTAACATTATACTCGCGTTCAGTCCTCTTAAGAACGATGGACTGCAATCTTAGCGCATGCTGCAGGTGCTCATCATCCCACTCTTTCATGAACTCTGTATCATTTCTGTATTCACTTGCCTCTCTGTAATTACGAAAGCCTCTGGATGCTATTTCTTTAGATTCGTAGCGTTTGAGAGTGGCCACGGTCCAAAACAGTTTCAACTCTTTGTCAGATAATCGATTGAGATCTTGCTCAATAACCTTCACCCCCACTGTCCTGCTGGAACTTGACCCACTTGCTGTGTCTGTAAAGAAGGTCTCCCAATCTGACCTGCCAGCCTGAAGACGTCTGGTTCCAGCAATGGCATCCGCAGATGTACCAGGTATTTCAGTGGCAGGTGGATCTGCCTCTTGCATCTGTGCACAGATAGTCAAACTAGTACACAATGTGGGAGGACAAAAGACTGGCACTAGATGAACCAGAGGCAGGGTAGCACCGGATCCGTACCAAGGCTAGAACGTGCTCTCAAGAACATACACGTAACATGATGAGGAGAAAAGATAGAGGCACTGTTGAAGCATGAAAGGTACCTTTAATCCACGGTGGTGCAGACAACGGGGTACACAGTGGGGGTGAGGGGAAGTGCCTGACAGCTGTTTCGCTAAATAAGCTTCTTCAGAGGCAGGAAAGAACATCTTAACCCAAGTATCGCCGGCTTTTTAAATGGTTTCACTCACCGTTAGTACGGCCAGGTACACCGCCCACGAATCGCCGCCATGACGTCCGGCAATATGGCTCCGCCTACCGGTAGTGGCATGTGCGCTAGCTCTAAACCAATGGCTGAGCAGCGGGTCTACCCGCACAGTGCGCATCGCCTCCTTCCGGGTCTCGCGTCACTGCCTGCCTGTCATTGGCCGCATTGACCTGGGGGTTGCCATAGTGATCATCAACACTTGCGCCAGCGTATACAAGGGGACACAATCGTCCTTAATCTTATATAGACATTTAGAGGTTAAAAAAAGGATACAATAGCCTAACACCATTAAGCAATAAAGAGAAACAGAGTGCAGCAAGCTAGTATTTAGAGAGAAAACAATGTAGCTCGTTTCTCTCATTCAGTCCCAAGGGACCACAAGCTCCTGTCTCAGAAATGATTCTAGCTTCTTGCTGAAGCAACATTTGTTCATGATTTCCTCCCCTATGGGGCATAGGGATTTCTTTTAAGCCCAAAAATTGCAAAGAGCTGGACTCACCATTGTGACATTCACGCATATGTGAGCTATAGGCGCTCCAGTATAAGTAGCCAATTATAGGTGGTCCCCCAGTATAGGTAGCCAGGTATAGGTGGTCCCCCAGTATAGGTAGCCAGGTATAGGTGGTGCCCCAATATAGGTAGCCAGGTATAGTTGGTGGCCCTGTATAAGTAGCCTGTAGCCAGATATACTGTAAGTGGTGCCCCAGTATAGAAAGTCCGCTGTAGCGGGCTCACTCATCTGCTCCTCACATTCAAGTGCTGATGTCACTCTTCACTCAGTGCTGGAACGCAGTGTGCTGGTTAGTAAGCCACAGGCCAGCACATGCGGCCCTTCAGCACTTTGGGGGGCCCAGGGCCCCCAGCAGCCCTGGGCCCCTCACTGCAGTGTCACTTGTCCCCCCCTGATGGCTGCCCTGCCTCTGTGTTTTGGGGATGTTCTCAATACTGTTGTTTTCTTTTATTTGTTTGTAATATTTTATCTCTATAAATATTTTATTAAACTACCTGTGAATAATTTCACATGATGGACAGTGGACAGGTACCCTAAATAAGGCCTGGGGCTCATTAGAACACTTTTGTAATAAATATTTGTTGGTTGCTATGGGCAACAACACTACCGTTCGGCACCATATCACAGGAAGTGTGATAACTTGACACTCATCACAGCAAACAGCATAGGAGATAGAACTTCTTAGACGTCGTCAAAGGTTCAAGAGTCTATTTGTAAAACAAATATACAGATGTGTTTATCAGCAAACTTATATCTTCGTTACATGTTAACCTCGGCAAAACAAACGGTCTGTAAAATCTTATGCGTTCCATGCAGACTTGGTCTATCCCTAGTGACGAGAGACCAGGCGGCTTTCTATTTGTTACACCTATGCTAGTTGCACATAGGCATATATACAGCATACAGTTATGAAAAGTTACAAGAAGGAAGTCAGCAGAAGTAGAGAGCAGTGCCCTCGGGAGCCCATGCTGACTATTCTTATACTAACCTCTAAAGAGTTAAATGTGACATCATCCCGCAGGGATAATCTAGTACCCATCGCATGCAATTGGCTGATAATAGCATGTGATGGATGATCCTATCTGCGCCTGCTCCGAAGGGACAAATATGGCGTCTCCTCTCTTATTACCCAGAAATGAGGGAAAATGTTCCCTGGCTATTGTTTATCTTTAGGACATATGAAAACACTTGATGTTTACAGTAAAGATGCCTGGCAGTCTGTACATCGTGGACAGATAAGCACTCTGGCCTTGGGTGAGACACCGGACCCTGTTCCACAGTGCTTTTAGAAATGCTCCTTAAAGGGAGACTCTCTGCAAATGAAGTCTTTTAACTAAACTCAGTTAAAGTAACTGAGGCCTACGAATTCAAGCATATCATACTTAAATTCTAACAACTTTCAGCAGCATTTGGAATCATAGGCGATTCCAAAAGTGCTCGGTTAATGAAAGTCAATTGTGATTTCCCGACATCGCAATCATTTTTGGAGTATTTGCACTTCGATATTGCTGCAAAAGCACTTTCCAATCACTGACTGTACAAACCAATTCTGCAGAGCATTTACTACCTAAAACCATTTGCTGTACCCATAAAGCCTTGGCTGGTGGGAAACAAATATCACAGTCACTATTCAAATCTCTAACACTGAATTCAAATGCGCTTCAAAATTGCAACAAAAAACACTGCAAAAATCACTACAAAAACGCTTAAGCAGTTCCAATTGCAATTCACAATTTCTAGTGGGCCCCAGTACTTATACTTTATTGCAGCTGAATGGAGTTCACTTGTGCTGTATATTACCCCATGGTGTTTATATTCCTGTGCAATTTTGACTGTTGTTAGTCAGTATTAAACACTTTACCCCTCCACCGTACGGATTTCTCCATCCCCTTTTCCACCCTTATAAAACCAAGGGACAGAGAAATCCGTACCTCCCGCGCTACCGCCGCTGTCCGCGCTCCTGCCGCTCCTGCACGCCGTCGCCCGATCGCCCAGAGATCAATGAACAGGAAAATCCATTCCCGTTCGTTGATCTAAGCCCCCGCAATGATCTGCTGCTTCTATGAGAAACAGTGCGGTCATTGTGATTTTCCCAGCCTCATAGTGCTTCCTGTAAGCGTCCTTCCGGACGCTTACAGGTCGCATGAACACAAACTCACTGTGGCCATCTTGTGGCCAAATAGTAAAACTACACCCTAAAGCAATTTACATATACAAATACATTAGTTTTACACAATTAATTAACTCATCATCTCCCACACTCCCCAATTTATTTTTTTTTGTAATTAAAAAAAAATACAATAAAAATAACATAAATAGTTACCTTAGGGACTGAACTTTTTAAATATTTATGTCAAGAGTGTATAACACTGTTACTTTATAAACTACGGGCTTGTAATTAGGGATGGATGCAAAACTGAAAAAAATGCACCTTTATTTCCAAATAAAATATTGGCGCCAAACATTGTGATAGGGACATAATTTAAACGGTTTTATAACCGGGACAAATGGGCAAATAAATTTCATGGGTTTTAATTACAGTAGCATGCATTATTTAAAAACTATAATGGCCAAAAACTGAAAAATAATAATTTTTTCCCACATTTTTTCCTATTTTCCCATTAAAACACATTTAGAATAAAATAATTCTTGGCATAATGTCCCACCTAAAGAAAGCCTAATTGGTGGCGAAAAAAACAAGATATAGTTTATTTCATTGCGATAAGTAATAATAAAGTTATAGACGAATGAATGGAAGGAGCGCTGAAAAGTGAAAATTGCTCTGGTGTTCAAGGGGTAAAACCCCTCAGTGGTGAAGTGGTTAAACACATTTTAAAGTGCACAGGACAAAAGGAAAACATAAAGAAATGCACCCTGTATGTATTTAGGACTTGTTAACACTAAGAGCGGTTTCGGGATTTTTTAAGCGCCGACGATTTTGAAAATCGCCCTAAAAGCACTTGTGCAATGATTCCCTATGAGAGTGTTCACATCTGAGCGGTTTGATTCCGATCCACTCACTCACTAAAGTGCTGCATGTACCATTTTTGGGGTATAGGGAAATTGCAAAATGCTTGAAAAAGCGCTTTGTATAGCGATTTCCCCAGCGCTTTTAAGAATAAATACATTGTATTTATTCTTTTCCGGGTCAAAGAGTTCACTTCCTGACTTGCGTTAGAAAGTGAAAAAACAAATCGCTCTGCAAAAGCGCTTAGAAAAGCGCTTTACAAAAAATCGCAACGTGTAGGTAAGCTAAGAATAATCGCACACAAATTCATAAAATGCTGGCGTCGGCAATTGTGATTTTAGAAGTGAACAAGGTCTTAGAGAGTTCAGCCTGTTTAATTTCTCGTCGTTTGTGTCTAATTACAAGTCGTAATTTGTGTCACATGACTGCCACGGCAGAGATGACGGATAAGCTCATTTGAAAGCACAGGCTGTTAACAATATGTCTGCTTCCATGAATAAGGAAGTAGAAACACAGCAGGATTTGTATCAGCTGTTGCAAAGAAATGTTTTTCTTTAAAGGTTCTTATGCTGTTGCGTATCTTTTAGAGCAGAGAGAACGTTCTGAGTTCAGGTACGCTTTAAGCAATTGCCTATTTGGGAATTTGTCCAGTAAAGGCTTTTAGTAGATTTCAGTTTGTTCCTGTATTTGTCCTTCACCACACCTTGCATCACACCTAAAGAAGGGTCTTATAACATTTCCAACTAAGTTTTTCTTCGTTTTGACCTCAGAATGAATGTACCTTTAACTAATGTGATTATTTCTGGTTTTATAAGCAGTCCCAGAATCAAATTGCCTGTGAACAAAGTCTTCCATTCAGCAAACACTTCCTTGCTGAATTATGTATAAATTGCTGCAGGACTGTCATGATTTGTCCTATTTCTGAGGCAACAGAGGCTTCTGGGAAAAACAGTTTTTCCCTAAGAGAGCGGTGTGCCCACTGAACACTTTACAGCCGCAGTGTTTATTTACGTGAGAGCTTTTTGAGCTGCATCCCAAAATACAGGAGTCTATGCAATTTCATATCCTTACAGCATAATGTTGTCTCCAGATTATAAACAAAAGTGTGATGCACTGATGGCTAATGACATATTCATTAAATGAAAATATTACCTGGGATAAAACAAACTGAGAGTTCTATGTACAAAATGCACAGTCAGATTTAACTGAACACCAGCTGCTGACATGAGTTTAAAAAAGACATTTAGCTTCCGGACCAGGCTAATTCAAATGTACCCCCTGCTTGGGACCTGTTATCCCTGCCAGGGCGTGGATTTCAATTATTGCGCTGCATGGACTCGCCGATCACGCTGTTCTCCTACCACTGCAGCCCACTCGCACTGCCGGTGCTATGACAGCAATGTTCTGTGGGTCGGTCAGGAGCTGATTCCATTGGCCCCAGTGGCGTAGCTAAGCAGCTGTGGGCCCCGATGTAAGTTTTACAATGGGGCCCCCCAAGCATTCTCTACATAACAATTGATATGGCGCACCAAAACCTGCCAATGGCAACCACAGTTTCAGAGGGGCAAGAAGGGAGTGGGGAGCAGCTTGTTAATGATTACTACTATTCAAAGTATCTATAGAAGTGATTATTATGATCACAGGACCAATAGAGAGCTAATACTGTAGTTGAGGGTGGGCCCTTCGGGGCCTCTCTGGCCCAAGGGCCCCGATGCGGTCGCTACCGCTGCACCCCCTATTGCTACGCCCCTGATTGGCCCTGTTATCACTGTGAGTCAATCACAGCCAATCACAGGGTTAGGAGCCAATGAAATCGGCTCCTGACCGGCTCACAGAGCTCTGCCGTCATATAGAGGGCAGTGCAAGCGGGCTTCAGCGACAGGTTAACAGCGCGAAAGGCAAGAGCTACAGGTCAGCCCTGTTTTTGTACCAGAAAGTCTCTGATCTTTTTTTTTTTTTTTTTTTTTAACCAAGAAAAGGGTTTTACTAATCAATTAAAGGTCACAGATTACAGGTTAGTCTCTGGTCCTTAAGGGGACAGAGACTGCTGGCACTTATTTAGTTAAGGAAAACCTGCAGTGAATTGATATGGAAGATGCCATCTCTTTACCCTTTGTAAATATGTTGGGTGTCATGCTCATATTTTGACATCTCTAGCTATTGGGGTCAGACGTGGGTCACCTGATCTTTGTACACATTTTTGACATGCCAACTCAGAAAGTAGCAGAGGCAGAGGCAGCATGACAGTAAAATATTATCTTTACCTGAATAAAGATTGCAGCCTTCATATTCATCTCCTCTCACTGCTGGCTTCCTTCCTTATACTTATTGTATTTTGTATTACATTTCCAAAATGCAATGATGTGCAAATTTTGTAACCCTATATTTAAAGTGCACTGAGCAACCATCACCTTTTTTTTCCCCTAATGTAGTACGCCGTGGGGGTGTGTGTTATATGTTTAGGGGGTGTTGGCTCCTGTAGTCCCTATTCCTATGGGATTCGCCATCACCAGCCACATCGGCCGTAGTTCAAAGAATCTGCCTATGGAGCACACTCCCAGCATGCATGCTGGGAGGTGCATACCGCAGTGCATGCTGGGAGCTGTAGTCTATGCTGCTCCCCAGTGGGTGATGTACTCACAGCTATGTACTACAGATCCCAGCATGCATTCCTTGCATGCATTTCCTTGCATGCATTGCAGCCAGAAATGCGCTCCTTAGATAGATTAATTGAACTGTAGCCGGTGAGGTCAGTGACGGTGTATCCTAAACAGACAAGGAGCTACAGGAGCATCCCCCCCATAGATAAGCAATGGTAATCCCCCTAACCCCCAGCCCCCCCAATGGCTTATGTCATTCGGAACATCCCTTATGGATGGAGAGGTTCATTGTGAAAAAAAAAAGTGCCAAGTTCTAAAACTATTAAAAGACAGCATAGTAAATGTTGTTATTGTGGTACTGTTGTGTGTTTATATAGTGCTGACGTCTTCTGCTACACTTTTACAGAGTTTATAGTCATGCCACTGTCTGTCAGAGGAGCTCACAGTCCTTACTATAGTCATTGTCTAATGCCCCTATCATAGTAGGCCAAACTTGGCTGCAGCAGGGACATAAATTTGATTGTTTTGAAGGAAAAGTCTATCACTGAGGGACAGACTCCAGAACACTCCATGAGGATAGAATAGTATCAGGGAGAGATGAAGAGACTGGTGCATCAAGGCACATACAGCAGCCCCCACTCTATGGAACTCACTTCCACATTTAGTGCGAGTGTAACGATCAGTGAAGCGCAGAGAGGATCTGATTACCGGTGATCTGCAGTATCACTGGGAATACAGATGTATACCAGATTATAAGTGATCTGCAGTATCACCGATAATCCGATATACTAGCTAACCTCTGTTCACCTGAGTAGAGTGTAGTGTTTAGTGTAACAGTAACACTTAGAGGACTAGGCCTCAGTGCAGCAAGGAGTACTGCACAGATTCCTTCCGCAGACCTGAGCTCTCCAAGACGGGAGGAGTCAGACTGACAGTAGGAAGGATTGTCTGAAAGTGACACTCAGGAGGAGATGTCACTGACAGGACGAGGAACCGCCTCCAAGGGTAAGGTCGGTTCTCGAGGTCGGACAAGCCAGGTCGTACACACACGGACAGATGAAGTACAGGTTCAGAAGGCAGAGGCGGAGTCTAGGTACAGGCAGGGTTCGGCAACAGGGTATCAGAAATATCGAGGTACAAGGTCAGAGTTCAGGAGGATAGTCAGGCAGGCAAAAAGTCATAACAGATAATAACAATCAAACTAGTACTTTAGCTATCAACAGAATCTAGCTAAGTGTAGGATTACAGCTCCAGCTGGTCCCGGCACACTTGCGGATCTGACTACGGATCTGGGTGCTCCCACATATGTGATTGCACTTTCTTAACTGTAGTGCAGCTCTAGAAATCCACGCTAAACTGCCACTATTACTAGGATTTAAGAAGGTTCTTATTATCATGCACTGCTGGTTAGAACAGATTAAGAAGAAAAAACTGTCAGTAATGCGTTGATAAATCTCCCCCACAGTGCTGGGAGTCCCCAGGGAGAAAAGCGCTCAAAATATTATTATCTACCCTGTTCTTTGAACCTACACAAAAGGTCATATGGAAATCAAACCTGGAGAAAAACCTCAAGGTTTTTCACTTTGTGACATGAGGGTAGAGGTAGCAAGTGCTTTTTGCTGTCTGGGACAGGCACAGTACAAGGGAAGTCTAGAGATAGGCTTTGTGATTGACAAACACCATTGTTTATTTCTGCTGAACAAACTAATTACACAATATTTACACCGTATACCAAAAGCAGGTGAACAAAACATAAACAAAATCCTTGTCATTCGATGAGCTACTAACTAAACCCCGAAGCGTGGCCTCCGTGCGCACGCACACTACCCCTGTCAGGCCCTGGCAGAAAATAGCTAAGCCCGATTACGTCCCTGCTACTGCGCAATTGCACACGCTTGCCCAATAGTGCAGACCCGATCTTGCCCAGTGTTTTCCAAAGAAAGCCAAGTGGGGTGTGTTATTGCGCCTGTGCAAGCTTTTGTCAAGTGCCCACAAGCTCTTTTTTGGGGGTCCCAGAGCTGGAACAGGGTTGTGAAGAAGCACGAGGGAAGCCTCTTTAGAATTAACAGGCTACCCCTAAGGGCACTTGGTACTTATCCGTTAGCCGGGCGCATCCGGCAGGTGGCGCTGTTGTTGCTAATTTCAATGCTGATTACTTCACGTAACAAAACTGTGAATGAAAACGCTGCGGGTGGCGCTAATTGCATTCATAGTGAAGATAAGTGATATGTGTATTAAAAAAGTGATTTAAATAAATGAGAAATAAGCCGGCGGCAATGTAACAGATCAAGCCGCCGGCTTCGTGTCTCGCTCTCTTCTCCCTTGCCCTCTCTCGTATAGAGCCCTGGGGGAGACATGCGTGACCCCCCAGAGTCGTTCGTCGCAGCAGGCAATCCTGCCTGTTTTATTGCGACGAACGACTCTGGGGGGACACGAGTCCCCCCCCCCCCCAGGGCTGCCAGTGTTGTATACAAGAGAGAGGGCAAGGGGGGAGTAGAGCGAGACACGAAGCCGGCGGCTTGATCTGTTACATTGCCGCCGGCCTATTTCTCATTTAATTAAATCACTTTTTAATACACATATTGTTATCTTCACTATGAATGCAATTAGCGCCACCCGCGGCGTTTTCATTCACAGCTTTGTTACGTGAAGTAATTAGCATTGAAATTAGCAACAACAGCGCCACCTGCCGGATGCGCCCGGCTAACGGATAAGTACCGGGCACTTTATTCACTACAGGTACACTTTAAGTTTAAAAAAAAAAGGTTAAAAACCTAACATTTGATCCTAACAAAATAACGGAAATGAATCACAGCCTTTGCCAGCAGAACTGAAATGTAGCTTTTTTGTCAGCCCTGCATATACACCATATGCTTCCCAGAGAGGATCTTACTTTCAGCTGAGCTCATCAGTCTTTTATGCACACCTGATTAAGCCTCTAAAAGAGTAGCAAATCTTTTCTCACCTGAGCATCTGTCTTAGGGAAAGAGTGCAAAGGAGAGGAGTCTAGGACATATATATTATACATAGACACCTTTTTAGTGTATCTTTTTTCTGTCTTGCTTAAGTGCAAAGGGTGAATCTGAATGTGTATTGTTTCATTGGATCACACACCATTCCGCCCTGTTTATGTGACCAGAGATATACTTTGGGTCTTATATGATAATATTGTAAACATTCACAACTGGGAAAAAAAATCCTGATCCTCAATTTACCAAGTAAATGAGCACATGTGCATGTCCAGTTGACCCACAATTACACACAAGGATTTCTCTATGTGACTTCCTGCCATCATTGTGCTCATGGGAATGGCTGATGTGGCAATCAGTTAATAGCTAGAGATGATGATGATTATTCCACATGTAAAAAAACATGCAGAGTTGGTTTATAAACATTTCCCTGACAAAGATTTTTCAAAGAATGTGGGGTTCTGCTTCCTGAGCAATACCAGCCCATATGACTTTTAACAATGGAGGGGTACATTGCAAAGGGGAGCTTAAAAACCTCCCCACATTGCAAATGACTCTTGTATCAATCCCAGTGTGAAAGGTGAAGGGTCCTCCCCCATTCCTTGTTCCCAAATAGCACATAGAAGGTGGTGACAGGATGGGATCATCTATTGGTGGGCAGCGGAAGTCCAAGGTAGCCAAGGGATTCAACACTGCCACCAGCATGCAGAAAGCGGCAGAGTATGTTTTTCTTAACAGTTTAGGTTTGTTTTTTTTGTATCTCCCTGATGATGTACAACATTTTTTAAATTTGTCTTTACATGTGGAGGCCTGAGGGGTCTAACCCGAAAGAAGTCGACGTTGTTGAATATTTACAATTGCACTAATCTTGATGTTAATCACTGCTGTATGTTAGCCATTCTTTCCTATGAAAAATGTTTCCTGAAGGATACTTTTTATGAAAATTTTTGCACAAGTGTTGTCTTCAAAGACTTATTACATTGTTATATATAAATTCTTCAAGTTTCTTCAATGTTCTTGATATACATATCTTTGTACTGGAATAAAGTCTATATGGGTGTTATGGCACACCGCAGAGGATATTGTTCTTTTTGTTTCCCTCTATACGGAATATAGGTTAAACTGGGGACAATAGAAAACACAGCTGTTGATGTATTTTGTCTGATAGAAGCTTCAAAAGTTCTTCCCTGCAATCTCTGTCTTGATATGCCACTTCTTCTAAGTTGCTAGAAGTCTCCTTCTAAAATAGATTAACACCGTAAGCCTTGTCTTCTTACTTGCTGGTGCTAGTCCTCTACTCTTGCATTTTTCCATGTTAGTTGTACAAATGTTGCCAGCAGCTTCTCTCTTCTCTGAGTTCCAGGGCTCAAGGATGGAATCCTGACTGGCCTCAACTATATTTGTACACTTGGCAAAATATACAGGCTGGTGATGCTGCATAGTTATGTCTGTGGCAGTGGGAAAAAGCAGATAAGCCAACTAGAGGAGCAAGCTGGAATGTTAATTTTGGTCTTGCAGCAAATCAGGCTGATTTTGCTTACCAAACTTTCCTGCAAAATCAGCCCTAAGATTCGCCAACTGACAGCGTTCTCAATGAAAGACCGTAAGCTCAGCCCTTGGGGTGGTCCAGCAGAAAAATTCTTCTTGCTAGTGGTACGTCTGAAACCAAAAGATCAGTGTGATCCACCAGAAAAAAGGGCATTGGCTCAGAATGTATTCAGCAATGGACTACCATTATTTCTTAATTTACGTTGCATTTAGTTGCTAGTCACCATGATGTGGAAAAAGGGTTTGTTATAATCATCTCACTTCTCTGTGTTTATGGTAAATACCCATTATAGTATGATATTTCGGTAAGCTTAGTAGATGACATGTATTCTGCCTTACTCATCATGTAAGTGATTAGAATGTTACGGGAATCACACTGTAAGAAAGCCTGTGTGAATCAGTCCACCTGAATACTTCCAATGCCAGTGCATTCGTGTTACTGTGGCAGTCATGCACCAGGAGGCTGATTATGTAACAATGTAGGAAACATCTGTTCAACTATCACATTAGAGCAATTGTTTTGTTAGTTGATAACTCATTCTGTGCCACATTCTTTTTTGCATATGTACACTGCTACTGCTAATTCTCAAAAGACCTGATATACCATATGACTGAAGTTAGGTCAAATTCTCTTCTACACGCACACAGTCAGAGGAAAACACACACACAAGGATTAAGATGGAATGGGACTCTAGGCAAGATAGCAGTTTTTGCCAACCGCTGATGGTCACCTGTTTTTTTTTTTTTTTTAGTAAGATTTGGAGGGGGGGCATCCACTAGGCCCCTAGACTTTCTCCAGGCCCTAGGTAACTGCCTAGGGTTGCCTTGTGGAAGATCCAGCTCTGACAGACAAATACACAGACACATATATTACACAGCTCCCCACCTGTGTCCATTCCCTCCAAGCCTCCGTAAGTCGATTGGAGGAAGCTTACGGAGGCGGGGAGTGACACAGGTGGGGGAACCGTGTAATACAGGAGACGGGAGAGTGGCGGTAAGTGACAGGCTGAGGTAAATAGCAAGGTAGCGACAATCTGCGTGTCGCTAGCCTGTCGGGGGGGGGGGGGAGGTAGGGTTCTGAAGGCTCAATGGAAGGACACAGAGGCAGGTAATTGTATACAGAACATGCCTCTGTGTCCTAATATGATTTGACAAACCCACCTCGGGTTCTCTTTAACAGCTGAATCAGAGAACCTCCAATTTGGTAAGTCTTATGTAGCGTTTCTACTATGTGTTTGTTGGTATTGGCCTGAAGTATTCCAAGGAAGGACAGCTGGTGAACCAGTGATTGAGCCATGGATTTTCAATGCTAATTTATGTCCATGCTTAACAAATGCTAGCAAATACACACAGGAGCGCTAGCACAACTTGCTGAAAAAAGTAATGTTGTCACTACATGTTGTTATTCATAAACTTTATTTATAAAGCGCTAACATATTATGTAGCTCTGTACACAAGATAGGGGAGACATTACATGTTACATAGGGACATTACAGTGTAAAACAATGATATGTAAATTGCAATGTAAGAATAAATATAGCAGACAAATAAGTCCATGTGGTGATGGAGAAGAGCATACCGGGAGGGAGTCAAATAGACTTACAATCTAAAGAGTAGGGGAGAGGAACACATGGGGTTGATGTATGTCCAAGGCAGGGGGTTGGCGCTATGAAGATGGCGAGTAAGCAGTGGTGACCGCTACATTACCACTGATCAATCAGTGCGCGCATGCTGACCCATGTCTACTGTCAAGAGCATTTGCAATGGGCATGTGTGCATCAGACCTTGACCATAGATAAGGAATGTCAAACTGGTCCTTACCACAGCTCAAATGAATTGATGAGTCTGAATCAGGAAAGGTGTGGTCCATCAGGTAGAACACATTCCTCTCTTTCTCAGTCCATCCTAAACACTGGCATGGATCTTGCCCTCCAGGCCTGGAGTTCGACACCTGTGCCGTAGAGCAATAGAGATAGGTGGCCTGTTCTGCAGAGTCATACTTTTATTGGCCCCCAAAGTCCCCTGATCCCACTCTGATTGAACATCTGCTAGGCCTCTTTTCCACTACCAGTGTTTTGTGATGTGATTCCTATCGTTAATAGCTAGGCACTCACTGAACTGATGGAAACAGCGCAGGATGTATCCATTAGTGCAATGCGTTTGTAACATGACCAAAACATTGTGCCTGTCTGTATATCTATGGTACTTTGATAAAAGCACACTGCTGAAATCCAGGTTGAGACCCAGATCTTCGGATAAACGCTTTTACAATGCTCGGTCCTTACCTGGAGGTGAGAGATGACAAGAAGGCCACTCCCAAGATTCCTCTTCAGTGGTGATGAGCTCACATTTCCCATAGTAGTAATTTTGCAATGAAATTCATAACTACGATGCATGTTGATTGGACATGCTGGGAAAACTCGGGCCGATGTGGTCGATTGGGTGCACGGCGGTAATTGCGAGTAATATTGGGACAAGCAAGGAATGCAACGGTACCCCAGGCCGCTATCCCCCCAAATGTGAATGTGCCCCCTGTGCATTAAAATACTTTACCTGTCCGCTGTCACTGCTAGTATCCAGCCCTCCATCTTCTGAATTGGCGTCCCACGTGATTGCTGCATAGGCGCCCCATGTGGGCAAATCTGTGACGTCATGTGCTATACGCTGGTAGTCAAGTGGGGAGTGAATGCCAAAGCACAGCTGGGCACTAGCAGCGACAGCGGACAGGGAAAATATTTAATGCATGGGCAGGGGGGACACATTTACATTTTGAGGGTCACAGCAATAGAGGCAGCGAGGCAGCGTCACAAGGCCGATTCCAGAAAGATTTCATGTTAAAATCGATCAGAAATCAGCTTACAGATCTTTCTCTTGCTCTTCCTGCCCATTATTGCTAGTTGTATGGACACCTTTATTCCACGAACACAGATAAGGAATCAGATTGTTTTAGTTTTTAGGTTTTTTTTGTCTTGTTTTTTTTTGCAGTTCTTCTTTCATATACTTTGAATTATGAATAAGCAGATCCTTGTGAACCATTGACTGGCCAACCAAACGATTTTAGTAAGATTTATTACATTTAAAACAGCGGTTTGGGCTTTTTTTTAGCACAGGACTGACCCTGTTAGCTATACTGTACTGCTGATAATGACAATGCAAAGCTGGTTCCCTGAAGCATGTAAATTGATGAGTATGAACCCTTCATCCATGTCTGCTATTCATGCACAGCAAAGCAGTGATTAATCCACCTGACTTTGCACAAGACAATACATAAAAATGCTACTGAAAGATCTATTTAAAACCCATCATGTTTTGGATTTCCTGAACTGCTTAATCAGTGAAAGAGGGAGCTGCTGAAGGCTCTCTTTCTTCTTTCTCTCTTTCAGAAACCTAAGATGCCTGTGTAAACACAAGGGAATCCCACAATGTGAAAGCATCCATTAGAAGCTATCCCAGGCTGAGTCTGCTGCAGGAAATTAAAGTGTCTATTACAGATTTCTGAGTTATTAACCCTTCGTCCATCTGACGCGACTGCCATACATTTTTGCATTGTCTCCTTAGTTGAATGCTATAAAGTATTACAGTACTGCTTGCATAATGCCATGCATTATACTTAAAACACTAGTTCAGCCTCCTAATTCTTTTTTTGTTGTTGTTCAAGAGAGCGTATTTACAAGAGGCGTGTGGCGCACCCGCACATGCGCAGAAGAGCCCAACCCACCCGCGGGCCACAATCTTAGAAAGGGGAAAGTGGAGGCGTGCTGGGACCTAACAGATTTCCAGGGGCTGGAAGAAGCCCCAGAAGAGTGAAACTTTTCCCCTTCCCCAGATGTATCCTTTAAAGAAACACTGATATAATAATTGGTATGTGTAGTACAGCTAAGAAATAAAACATTAGCAGCAAATTTGAGTCTAATATTGTTTTCAGTACAGGAAGAGTTAAGAAACTCCAGATGTTGTCTATGCAAAAAAGCCATTAAGCTCCACGACTTTCAAAGTCACAGAGAGCTCTGTCTTCTGAAGCTTGTTAGCTCAACTGTAAGGCATTGTATTGTTTTTTTCTTCCCCAGAGGACAGGTCAAAAGTTCACTGGCCTGCTGTGCAAAATCATTTAGAATGCTGAGCAGTGTGTAAACTGCAAATATTAGAGAATGATGCAATGTTATAAAAAACACCATATAACTGAAAATAAAAATATGAGAATATTTTTTTTGCTTCTAATGTTCTAGTAATTACCCATACTACACAACGAATTCATTATATCATAATTTTTTTTCGCTTCAGTGTCTCTTTAACCACTTGACGCACACAGTGCTAACCCCTCCACCCCCCCCACCCCTAAAGACCAGGCCATTTCTTGCAGTCTTGCAGTACTGGGCTGTGCCTCCTGCACAGTCCAGCTAAGGAGCCCAGTGATCGGACTCACCTCCTTTTTTGTCCCTAAGGGGACATGCCGCTGGAGGGGTCCGATCGCCGCGGCCGTTTGTTTATTTTTTTCCCCCAGCCTCTATGAGGCTCTCTCTCCCTCCCTCCTCAATCCCCTTCCCTCCTCCCCTTCGTGAAGAGAATTGGAACAGGACGGTGATCCGTCCTGTTCCGCCTCTCATAGGCATCAGCCTATGAGCCTATGAGAGGATGGCAATCCCCCGCCAATCAGAGGCCGGGGATTGCCGATCTCATACAGCGCTGCCAGGGGCCGCAGTGCTGTACACTTGTAAACAAAGGGGATTTCTTTCCCCGTTCGTTTATTCACTGCTATTCTCGGTGCAGGCTATTCTCCGTTCTGTGAAGTAGCAGGGAACGATCACGCATGCGCGCGGCCATTCCCTGGAAAACTGCAGCCCCAGGACTTGACGCCAATTGGCGTTAGGCAGTCCTGGGGCTGCCGCTGCGGTCGCGCCCATTGGCGTGAGGCGGTCTTTAAGTAGTTAAAGACTGCTATTCAGTCAAACCAAGATGCATATGACATTTTCACAGGAAGTTCATTTTGCAAACCCAGTGAACCTGGTGGCCTTATAGCTTCAATTTCCATTTCTGCACTGACCACACCTTTTAAGAGGTGGATTGTGGTGCCAAACGACATATTTGGATCACTTCGTGGGCTGACACATGCTAAGCATATGTCTTGAAGCAAAGATAGCTGACTTATGTAGGGATGGTCGAAAAAGCTGATTTAAGATTCCAACGCATTTCCACTTTCCAAGAAGTGTCTTTCTGATTTCGGCAGAATTCCGTGGATATCGAAATTTCCGATTACCAATTTCCACAGAATACTATTTTTTTGTTATTTTTGTTAATGAAGTTAGTTAATTTAATTTTTTTGTTTTTTTTGCAGAATTTGCTATTTTTGTGGATGTACAATACTATGCGGAATCTGCATTTCCAATCGGCAACCGCAGTAAGCATCTGCATTTTCTGATTAGTCTAAGACTTCTGAGTCTTCTGCTTGGCCTAAAAAGTCCACGGTAATACAACCTTTACTTTACAATACTGATTCTCTGATTGGTCCAATGCTTCCGAGTCTTGTGATTAGCTTAAAATCTACGAGTATCTGTAAGGGCTGGAACCCACAAGAGCGTTTTTTTGAGCATTTTGGCAGCGATGCGATACGCTAGTGTTTTGCCAAAACGCTCAGCTGATGTTAATGGATGGGGCAACTTCCACAGGAGCGTTTGCGTTTCCCAGAAACGCAAACGCAGGACCTGCAGCATTTTGAGAGCGTTAGCGCTTCAATGTCAAGTATTGAAACGCTAGCAGAAACGCTCAGCAAAACCTAAACTGAGCGGTTTTGCTAGCGTTTTGCGGTTCAGCACACTGTAACAAAATTAAAAATAATTCACAGGACCAATCAGGATAAAAACGCGAAACGCAAAACGCTACACAACCGCTGAGGAAAAAAATACACTGTTGCAAAACGCGACCGAAAACTCGCATGAATCCGCTTGCAAACCGCTCATGCAAAACGCTAGCGGTTGCGTTTTGCGTTTGCGGATTTCAGTGGGTTCCAGGCCTTATGCAGTATTACTGCGGAATTCCGATTTCTGCATAATGATTTCCACATACCAACCAACGTAAACAGAATTTCGTGGAATTCCAAAAGCGCATCCCTAGACATAAGCGTAATACATTTTAGCAATGCAATTGCCGTGTGATCTCAACTTCATTCTTCCTTCCAAGCGACCACTACATGGGACGTATAGAGTTTTTTTCAGGTGAGTAGCTGATATTAAAACAACTGAGCTGCAGTCTGTGAAAGCTATTACTGCATACTTATTGTATTATAATTATGTCTGCTTTTCAGTTGAACTTGTAATTGATCAGTTCTGCCATTGTATTTGCTTATTGTGTAGTGTGCTACATTGCCAGTAAATGTTACAATTTTACTCAAAGTAATTCAGTCTCCAACCCACTCCTTTTTCATAAGCAACCTATGCCGTTCAATGTCCTACCGTGTTTGGGGTAGCAATGCTAATGGGCATGCAGGCTCCCCTAGTGGGGATGCCTGGAGGTAGGTTGCGCTATGTACAAGTTCTAATAATGTGGAATGCACATAACCAACCCAGTATTACTCAGTTACTATAGAGATTGAACCCCTTACTCATTGACCATAAGTGTTAAAGGATACCTGCACCGAGCCCAAAAAAAAGTTAGATACTTACCTAGGAAGCAGGAAGGCTCTGCATCCCATAGAGCCTTCTCAGTTCTCTCTTTGTCCCCCCCCCATTCCACTGCCAAGCCGCCTGTTGCAGCACTCTGACTTTACTATTGAAGAAGCCTTCGGGTCTCCTCGGAAAGGCTTTGGAAGTACTCAGGTCTCAGAATACTTCTGTAAGTTGAGCAGCTTCATACTGCTCGACTGCGTGGGCTCCCAGAGACCCAAGTACTTCCAAAGCCTGCCCAAGAAGTGCCAAAGTCACAGCCAGTGGGAAATTTGAACGGCAGACTGCGAGAGAACCAGGAGACCGAGAGAGCAGGAGGGAAGCTCTGTTGGATCCAGAGTCTTCCCTCATCATTGGTAAGTATCAAACCTGAAGTAAGTTTACATTAAATGTAATAAAAACTAAAATAAGATGTTATACACATGTACTAAAATGAAACACAGACTACAACTTTCAAAGTAGGTTAATTATGTTCTGCAATGTCTTTTTATAACTTCAGGGGTCTTCTTAGCTTGATAGAGGCCTTGTGTGATGTGAGCAGTGTGGCAGCATTATTTTTGAAGAAACATTTGGGCTTGTGGACTCTGGTGTTTGGATCTTAATTGAAATCTTCACTGTGAGGCTACAGTCTTTCTTCTTTACAATGTAATGACAAACTGTAACATCTGCAACTATGGCGGCTGCGGACACGCAGGGTATACCCACAGCCGCCTTTGTTCCCTGTTCACAGGCCTCATCCGTTCCGTCGGCGTCTAGCACGCCAGGAACGGTACTGTCTCTTGCTCATAGGGTCGCTGTATCGTGCGGGCTTGCGCGGAGACAGGACATTTATGCTGGAAGAAGGCGCGTCAGCTGACCTGCCGGTGACTCACGTCAGAGGTGACTCATGCCACTCGGATTGGCTGATTGGTAAGGGGCGTGGCTGTGAGCTCTCCTCGGCTTCTTAAGCCTTCACTGGTCATTTGCAACTTGTCTGCTGTTGCGAATACACTTGTATTAGCGTTCAGACCTTTGACTAGTATCCGGTGTGCTTTGATCTGGGAGGAAACCAGGGATTTCACACAAGACTAGGACTATTATTATATTGTATTGCTGATTACCTGTGTATGATTCTGGCTATACTCTGACCATGCTATTGCTTATCGTTTCTGTACTTCTGCTCATCTGATCTTGTTGCTGAACCTCTGCCTGATTAACTACTACTCTTCTGCCTAACGATTCTGTACTGTATCTGCCTCTCAGTTGCCGAACTTTGCCTGTCTGACCTCTCTACTCACCACTGGGCCCTCGCCACCGGTGAGGTGCTCTTCTGAAAATACCCACCAGCTCCTCTGGTGTGGT
Organism: Hyperolius riggenbachi; assembly: GCF_040937935.1. Classification (NCBI taxonomy): domain Eukaryota; kingdom Metazoa; phylum Chordata; class Amphibia; order Anura; family Hyperoliidae; genus Hyperolius; species Hyperolius riggenbachi. The sequence goes on along the minus strand of NC_090647.1, from coordinate 151,615,891 downwards.
TTAGTTTAAACTATTCAGTTACTGTGACTGATAGTACCTTACCAGCTCCTCTGGTAAGGTCTAGCCAAACTATACAGTCACTTTTGCAGATAGTACCTTATCCGCTCCTCTGGTAAGGTTTAGCCGAACTGTACAGTTACTGTTGCCGAAAGTATCCACCAGCTCCCCTGGTGAGGTCTCATTAAACTATCAGTTACTCTTACAGCTACTACCCACCAGCTCCTCTGGTGAGGTCTAGCGTTAAATTACAGATTGTGCCCACCAGCTCCTCTGGTGAGGCCTAGCCTTGTTGTTGCGGATAGTGCTCGCCAGCTCCTCTGGTGAGATCTATCTATTTATTCTACTGTGCACCAAACACCATACACCTTTATATATCTGCATTCTATACTTGCATTATTGGTGATACTGCAGATCACCACATAATCAGGTATAGAGTCTGTATTATTGGTGATTCTGCAGATCACACAATAATCAGACGTCTGAGTTGCAACACCCCATCGTTACACAAACTAAGTGGAATCCTGGCCAGGAACATTGTTTGGGGTAACATGAGATTTTGTCAGTGGCATCACTGACCAAATAAGGACATATGTTTGTCAAGCACAAGTTTTGTAACCAGTTTGCTGGCAGCTGAAAAGTTGTTACAGATGCCAGCTAATTTAATTACCAGGGTTAGTGCATGTAAATGCTCATACCCACTAGAAGATTTTCAAGTTGAATCATCAATGAATGTCCGTTTGTGTGCTATCATGTAACATTGTTTAAGGAGAGCTCGTTAAACGATCTTCAACAACTACCGATTACACGCGATAATCATTCACATTGATTGTCCATCATGATGGATCCAATCATTGACGGTCGTTCTGATCCCCATTGACCCCCCACTCTAATTACCGTGTTCGCGTCTGTCGTTTATTCCCACGGTACATGATTGTGTAAGATGGATCAGGGAACGATCGTTCATTGCATCGTGTGTATCGTATCCTCAGATCCATCTTCCGCAGTCTTTGTGGTGGGTATTCATCTTTAGGAAAATGTCCCTGTCATTCCTAGTTGTACATAAAAAGCATAAGTTTAGATTGGTCTTACGAGATTCTGCCAGTACATGTTGCAATTAATCCTTTAGTGGCATTTGTCCATCGCCTGCTCTGGTTTATCACGTTTTTCACATTCAAGGTCTGTGGGAATAAGCATGTTATCTGACTCAGAGCTTAGCCTAATGTTCTCTGTGAGTTTGTGTGGGTTTGCAAATATCTGTCTGCATTTCTCCTCATTTGGAGGGATAAATCTGTTTTTATTCAGAAATATTTTATTAATATTTTCTGCACGGCACATATATTAATAGGATTAATCAGCTTGGGTTCTCATTGGGTGCTCATTGTGGAGTCAAGAATCCAAATCTATAAACAAGTTTCTATAGCATTATATGCTACATAATCGACACCACTTAGTTTCTTTATTTTAAAATAAATATTTATCATATATATCATATTATCTTAACCACACAAAAAATCATACTACCTATACTACCTAATAAATTGCAAAGCACCGTGTAGTCAATGTCTCTAAAGCAAAAAAAAAGGGAAATTATTCTTTGGACTTTAATATTAAATTATTTGTTGTGATATCTCAGTCCCATGCACGATTGCAGGACTTCACTAGGGCTGCCCCCACTCTCTGGAACTCGCTCCCAACAGCCATCAGACTCGCCCCCACCTTTAATACCTTCAAACAAGCTCTCAATACTCACCTTTTCATGCTCGCATACCCCCCTACACCAGCACCATAATACATTCTGTTAGACACCCTCTCAACAGATGCACCTATTATCTCCACCCCCACCCTTTAGATTTAAAGCCTCTGGCAGGGCCCTCCTCCCTAGTGTTTCCATCTTGATTATGCAATCTTACTGTCAATCACTCGTCTCGTGGACTAGAACAGTCTCTATTTTGACCTATGAAACTGTACTGTTATCAAATCATTTGCATGATCTTGTTTTGTTGTGAGTTTCCTGTATGTTCTACCTTGTATGTCAACCCATTTATCTATTGTGCAGCGCTGCGTAATATGTTGGCACTTTATAAAAACAATAAATAATAATAATAATATTTGGCAAAAAAATACGTTGTATACAAACTAGATTTATTTAATCAATCTGACATTTTATTTCAAAACTTAAAACCACATTAAGGAATCAGGATATAATAAAAAGAGTACAATATGACTCTTCACATCCATCTCAGGGAGGGAATAGACAGAAATGTAATGGGTACAAAGTATAAACAGAAAAAAGCTGTGATAAAAAGGCAAAACAATGGGTGGCCATGTTGAGCTACTGTCGCTGGAAATGTTTAACTACAAAATGAAATGCAAAGGTACTAACTATAAATCATGAAATGTGAGTAGTTTTTAACTTGACAACTACTATACAAATCAAACAATACCTATACAACAGTGTTTAGTACAATAATAAGTGCAAAAACTCACAGCACTCCCAGATGAATGTTAAAAATCTAATGTACAGGTGGTGAGTGTGTAGCTCCCACCCTGGCGTTCTATTAAGATCGCCAGGGCAGCTGCATGAGGGTTTTTTTTAAATTAAAAAAAAACTATTTCATGCAGCCAACTGAAAGTTGGCTGCATGAAAGCCCACTAGATGGCGCTCCGGAGGCGTTCTTCTGATCGCCTCCGGCGGCCAAAAGTAACACGGAAGGCCGCAATGAGCGGCCTTCCGTGTTTTGTTTACTACGTCGCCATGGCGACGAGCGGAGTGACGTCATGGACGTCAGCCGACGTCCTGACGTCTGCCGCCTCCGATCCAGCCCTTAGCGCTGGCCGGAACTATTTGTTCCGGCTGCGCAGGGCTCAGGCGGCTGGGGGGACCCTCTTTCGCCGCTGCTCGGGGCGGATCGCCGCAGAGCGGCGGCGATCGGGCAGCACACGCGGCTGGCAAAGTGCCGGCTGCGTGTGCTGCACTTTATTTGAACAAAATCGGCCCAGCAGGGCCTGAGCGGCACCCTCTGGCGGTAATGGACGAGCTGAGCTCGTCCATACCGCTAAGGTGGTTAATACACCTTTTACAGTTTGCCCTTATAAACAGTGGACTCTGACAGACATAATGTGTAAGGATAAGAACAAATTAACTTAAAGTGAACCTAAAGTGAAAGCAAACATACAAGATAATGAATTGTATGTGTAGTATGGATAATAAATAGAATATTGGTAGCAGAGAAAAGTGTCTCATATTTTTGTTTTTAGTTATATAGCTTTATTTATAACATTGCATCATATTGTCACAGTTGCAGTTTAGAATCCACACTCTGCCTTTTAAGATGTAAAAGAAGCAAAACTAAACACCCTTTGAATTTTCCTGCAGTAAAACCGTATCTCAAGCTGTCCTTTGCTGTTTCTTGGCTGTTCAAGCTTTTATTTGCTCTTTAAAAAACTGGACTGACTTTCACTGTCCACAAGCTCAGAGAAGCTCGTTTGCATAGATAACAACCAGGGGCATAACTAGTCTTAATAGGGCCCTCCTGCAAAAATGATAGCATGGGGCCCCCTTGGTTCCCGAACACCACTTGGGTCATGTGATCGGGAGCCAGCGAATGACAGCAGAGAGTGTTGACAGCAGTGTGTGGAAGCAGGAAAAAAATTACTCACGCTCCTGCACACGGTTTTTGTAAGTGAATGGGGAGGTTTCTTTGCTAATTGGCTGCACTTGCAGTTGGGAAGAGGGAGGAGGAGAGGCCCCGAAAGCCTCTGGGCCCCGTGCAATGGCATGGGTTGCAGGGGTGATTGTTACGTCCATGATAACAACTTAAAGAGAAACTCCGACCAAGAATTGAACTTTATCCCAATCAGTAGCTGATACCCCCTTTTACATGAGAAATCTATTCCTTTTCACAAACGGATCATCAGGGGGCGCTGTATGGCTGATATTGTGGTGAAACCCCTCCCACAAAGAAATTCTGAGTACTACTCTTGGCATTTTCCTGTCTGTGAGCCCTGTTGCATTGTGGGAAATAGCTGTTTACAGCTGTTTCCAACTGCCAAAACAGCAAGCAGCAGCTACATCACCTGCCCACAGTAAAAATGTCACCCTGTGATAAATGTCAGAATATAAATCAGGGATTTAAAATATTTTACAATGGGCAAACACTGACTAAATCATTTATACATAATTATTGTAAAAATGAAGAACTTTTTTTATTACATTATTTTCATTGGAGTTTCTCTTTAAGTTTCTTAACTCTTCCTGTACTGAAAAACAGAAAGGGACTTCATATAATGTCTTAGCAAGGTTAGTATCATATGTGTGTATGGTTCGAATTCCAGCCAGGTCAACATATGCAAGGAGTTTGTATGTTCTCCCCTTGTCTGCGTTGGTTTCCTCCGGGCACTATCAGTTTCCTCCCGCATCCCAAAAACATACAGATACGTTAATTGGCTTCCCCCTAAATTGGCCCTAGACTTTGATACACACACTACAATACATACATAGACATGTGACTATGGCAGGGACTAGACTGTGAGCTCCTCTGAGGGACAGTTAGTGACAAGACAATATACTCTGTACAGCGCTGAGGAAGATGTCGGCGCTATATACTGTAAATACTAAAAATAATAATAATAAAATAATAATAATAATGTTTATCTCATCATGCCACATGTCACTTCAGGTTCACTTTAAGATGGCCAGCTTGATTTTCATAAATGCCCTCCTTAAAGGAAGACTATCACGAAAATCTTCAAATTTAAAATACACGTAAAGACATATAAATAAGAAGTACATTATTTCCAGAGTAAAATGAGCCATAAATTACTTTTCTCCTATGCTGCTGGCATTTACAGTAAGTAGTAGAAATCTGACAGAACCGGGCTAGTCATTCTCTTCATGGGGGATTCTCAGAATTGCCTTTATTGTTTATATAGACACTCCCTGAAAAGGATCTATACAAAGATGCTGGCCAACCTCCCTGCTCACTGCACACTCTTTTGGCAGATGGAAGGAGCAACTGTGCTTTTGAAAATAAAGAAAACCCTGAGAATCCTGTATGGGCAGATGGGCTAATTCAAAACCTGTCGGTAATGTCAGATTTCTACTACCTACTGTAAGTAACAGCAGCATAGGAGAAAAGTAATTTACGGCTCATTTTTCCCTGTATTAAATGTTCTTCTTATTTAAATGTGTTTACATGTATTTTTTAAAGTTTTACAATTTTCGCGATAGTGGTCTTTTAGGTTTGTCAGATATAAGCATTGAATACACATATTAGCCATATTTGTTAACTTTATTCCCCAGTCAAATGCCATACACATTTAAAACATTTTGGTTTAATACATACTCTTATTTATAATATTACAGTATGTTTAAATATCAGAGACTACTGTATACAGTGTGGGTACTATACGATAAGTGCTGAAATCAGAACGGGGATACATATTTTTTTACACCACTCTAATTTTGCTGATTTTCAAAAAGCCAGAAACAAAACTTGGAATGGCCTTCTTATCAAATCACTTAAAGTGGATCCGAGATAAACTTTTACTCATTGCATAATTGTGTTCCTTTCCTATAGTTTATAGGGCATTCCTCAAGCCAAATACTTTTTTAGTTTTATTTTAATACTCTAATTCCCTATAAACTAAACAAGGCTCGCCCACAACTTTTTTGCAGTTCCTTGGCACTGTAGCAAGGGCTTATGGGAGCTCAGTCTGGGCAGGAGGAGGTTACTAGCCAGAGATTTCAGAGGCAGATGGGGGGAGGGGGGAGGAGAGGGGACTGAATTTACACACAGGCAAGCTGATAGCATCTGCAGCCCTCAGCCTGTGACAATGTGACAAACAGAACATGGCTGTCCTCATTGTATCACAGGAATAAATAATCATAAACTTTTAAAGCTGTTTGCAACTAGATATGTTGTGTAAACTATCTTAACTTTAGATAAGATATATTGACAAGTTACTTGTTATAGTTAGTTTTTCATCTCGGATCCACTTTAAAGGACAACTGTAACAAGAGGGATATGGAGGCTGCCATATTTATTTCCTTTTAAACAATACCAGTTTCCTGGCAGCCCTACTAGTCTATTTGGCTGCAGTAGTGTCTGAATCACACCAGAAACAAGCATGCAGCTAATCTTGTAAGACCTGACAATAATGTCAGAAACACCAGATCTGTTGCATGCTTGTTCAGGGTCTATGGCTAAACGTATTAGAAGAAGAGGATTAGCAGGGCTGCCAGGCAACTCATATTGCTTAAAATGAAATGCATATGGCAGCCTCCATATCCCTCTCAATACAGTTGCCCTTTAAGATATCTGAAGATCGACATATTCCTGCCAATTTTTCATCCCTTAAAAATAGAATAGAAGGTTTATAGGAAATCATTTCATTGCAAATGTCGAAGCTTGTAGCTGACCACAAAGGCTATATTTGACTTTGCAGAAAATAAAATAATAATACTAAACCATTTTGCAGCTGAGGAACCAGTTTGAAGTAAAATATTGGACAGAGAATTGCACTCTCATTAGTAAATCTGCTTAATGGAAAGATAATGCAAAACCAAACTTGAAGAATTGAGATTCCATCATGACTTTCAAGAGGCTCAGTTCATAAGAGCTTCAAAAATCTATCTTGAAACATATACTATTGCCCTGTATTGCATATAGTTTCTTGTCAATTGTCTAATTAACTCCATGCAAATTCTAAGTCACTCGCTGCATTAAAATAGAGTTACGGATTGCCCAGCAAGCTCATGGTGAACAAGAACTCCTGGGTAAGTGTAAAGGTCCGTACACACGCCGGACTGTCGTTGGCATGCCCACCCAGCGGGAGGCAACGACGGACCCGTCGTTGCCTCCAGTCCGGCGTGTGTACGGACCTTTAGTGTGAAAGGGACTAAGGGGACCAAAATCAGCCTATTAGCGCCTCATTTTGGGCAATTTCTATTGCTTTTGCTGAGCTTTCTTGAGCACTATTTATCACTTGTCACTTGCTATGCCTTTATCAGTGTCTTGTCTTCTTTCTTTTTTTTTTTAACATATGTTTATAATTTATTTCAAATTATTTATTAAGCATAAAAATGTTAACATGTTCCTTCAATGCTCTTTTAACCCCTTGTTGCCCATTCAGGTTGGTATTTCCAGGATGGCTGAGAAGGCCAGTGCAGTGCTCCTCCACCTGAACAATACCAGCCATCATGGTCCTTGATACGGGTGGTGTTGTCGATTACAGCCACCTCTCACAGAACACACCTCATGTCAAGCAAAATGTTGGTTGGTAATGTTCAGTTAAAGCCCCAAGCAGACATGCTCCAGCTGCAATATTAATATGAACAAAACAAGGTTGGGGTGCTGGAATTTGTAAATTAAAATGCTATGTAATAATGGATTAAAGACATAAACATGCTTCTGTGCAGAAACAACAAAAACATGATTCTGAGCTGAGTGATACGCCTTCTCTCTTGGGTAAAAAAAGTGAAACATGTAGCCCTTATCTGACCTTTTCACATCTAAAATTACCAATTCTATTAAGATAAAAGTGTGCTGAATTAAAAAAAAATAAATAAAGATTACACAACATTTCTAATTGAGTTGCCTGAATTATGCTTACGCCAATGCTTGTGCCAGTGCCAATTTTAGCGCTATGCTAGTGCCAATTTTAGCCGTAGACAATCAGCTACATCTATCGGTAGTTTGGGCGTCCAAGTTTAAATTAGTGTTAGGCACTTTTAGGTGGGGTTAAGGTTAGGCATTAAGGTTAGACACTTAAACGGGAGGGTCAAGGTTAGGATAGGTGCTAGGCAGGCCAATATGTTATTATTATTATCGGCTTATCCCGGCTCCCAACGATGCAGCGCTGCGGTAATATGTACTCCAATATAGATCCACAAATAGTGTCCAGAAAACACAAGCATCAACTCCTTTAATAACAAAATGACACTGAACAGAAATGAAAGTATTAATGTCCCCTGTCGTAGTGCATATCCATGTAACTGTTCCACTTCTAATCTTCCGGGGTACTTCACAGAGTCTATTGGAGAGGCCTCTGCCGACCTGTCCACACTGCTGCCTCCCCACTGCAACACATTTTATGTCCCCATGGAATTTCAAACCAGTCTATTTGCAGATGTGTGAAATGGCACGATACATTATTTAATGTGTTAGACATTTCTGCTTACATTTGCATTAAATACTCTTAAAAATGTACTACTGTGAAGACAGTTTGAGATCAGGAAATCAGACATAAACTTATATCAATATTCCAGGTATAATTTTTCTCTGTGCATTTAACTGTAGGATGTAAGTGGGTACATTTGCCAAATGCCTGCACAAAATTTTAAATACTCTTAAAGTGACCCTATAGTAAGTTGCCTGTCCCTCCTGTTTTGGTTACAGACGTGCCTGAATCACTCTCCAGAAGCATACATAGGGCTAGTGTGGTGACTGGTGAAACATTAGTTAGAGCACCTGATCTGCATTCTATTTCTGGGTCAGGGGCTTAAAATGTACCTGAGACGACAAAAAAAAAAAGCTTATACAGACCTGGGGCTTCCTGCAGCCCCCTTCAGGCTTCCTGCAGCCCCCTTCAGGCTAATCGGTTCCTCCGCCACATAGATCCGCCGGTAGATGCCCCGTTGTCTCCGCCAGTCAGGGCCAGTTGATGCAGGCGCAATCTGGCCCTGCATGCTTCAGTGCACCCTGATTTTCGAAGATAACAGGGCATCTACTGGAGGATGTAGGTGGCAGAGGAGGATAGCAAGGAACTGATTGGCTTAACGGGGGCTGAAGGAAGCCCTAGGTATCAGGCGCGGAGCTAGGGGGGGTCGGGGTAGGACAAGTGCCCCGGGGCGCCGGGTCCCCAAGGGCGCCCAGCTGAGCTTCGGGTTTTTTTTTTTTTTTGCGGGGCTGAGGGGAGCAGCGCAGAGAAGAGCGGACGGTGGGGAAGGGGGGCCATCTCCCCCCTCCTTCCCTCACCTTAGGTGCTCTCTCTCTTCCTCGCTGTCCCCTCCAATGTCTGTCCGGTGGCTGGCAGCGGCGGGCGGAACTCACCTCCGTCTCGCTCCAGCGCCGGCCGGAAGTTCGGGTGCGCAGCCGCTGCTCTGGTCTGAACCAGACCGGAGTAGCGGCAGACCCATCCGGCGCTGCGACGAGACGGAGGTAAGTTCCGCCCGCCGCTGCCAGCCCCCGGACAGACATTGGAGGGGACGGCGAGGGAGAGAGAGCAGCTCTTCCTCTTCTCTGCGCTGCTCCCCTCCTGCTGGGGAGGGGGACACCTGGCTACCTACTCTGGGCACCTATACCTCTGGCTACCTACTCTGGGCACATATACCCCTGGCTACTGGCTACCTACTCTGGGCACATATACCCCTGGCGACCTACTCTGGGCACATATACCCCTGGCTACCTACTCTGGGCACATATACCCCTGCCTACATATATTGGGCACATATACCCCTAACTACATATACTGGGCATATACCCCTGGCTACCTACTCTGGCCACATATAACCCTGGCTACCTACTCTGGGCACATATACCCCTGCCTACATATAATGGGCACATATACCCCTAACTACATATACTGGGCATATACCCCTGGCTACCTACTCTGGGCACATATACCCCTGGCTACCTACTCTGGGCACATATACCCCTGCCTACATATACTGGGCATATATACCCCTGGCTACATATACTGGGCATATATACCCCTGGCTACATATACTGGGCATATATACCCCCTGGCTACGTGGACTGGGCATATATACCCCCTGGCTACATATACTGGGCATATATACCCCTGGCTACATATACTGGGCATATATACCCCCTGGCTACGTGGACTGGGCATATATACCCCCTGGCTACTTATACTGGGCATATATACCCCTGGCTACATATACTGGGCATATATACCCCTGGCTACATATACTGGGCATATATACCCCCTGGCTACGTGGACTGGGCATATATATACCCCCTGGCTACATATACTGGGCATATATACCCCTGGCTACATATACTGGGCATATATACCCCCTGGCTATGTGGACTGGGCATATATACCCCCTGGCTACTTATACTGGGCATATATACCCCTGGCTACATATACTGGGCATATATACCCCTGGCTACATATACTGGGCATATATACCCCCTGGCTACGTGGACTGGGCATATATACCCCCCTGGCTGCATATACTGGGCATATATACCCCTGGCTACATATACTGGGCATATATACCCCTGGCTACATATACTTGGCATATATACCCCCTGGCTACATATACTTGGCATATATACCCCTGGCTACATATACTGGGCATATATACCCCTGCCTATATATACTGGGCATATATACCCCCTGCCTACATATATTGGGCATATATACCCCTGGCTACATATACTGGGCATATATACCCCCTGGCTACGTGGACTGGGCATATATACCCCCTGGCTACATATACTGGGCATATATACCCCTGGCTACATATACTGGGCATATATACCCCTGGCTACATATACTGGGCACATATACGCCTGACTATATATACTGGGCACATATTATTCTCCTGGCTACATATACTGGGCATATATACCACTGGCTACATATACTGGGCACATATACCTCTGGCTACATATACTGGGCACACATACCCCTGCCTACATATACTGGGCACATATACCCCTGGCTAACTGTTCTGTGGACATCTCTACCCCTGGCTACCTGTTCTGGGGACATCTATACCGCTGGCCACCTATTCTGGGGACATCTATACTGCTGGCCACCTATTCTGGGGACAACTAAAGACCTGGGGCTACCTATTTTTGGGGAACCACGTCAGATTGAGTGTATTTTGGAGAACTGCTGCCAGGTGAGAGGTGTCTACCATATTAAGGGGGCATTCTACCTATTTATGTGAAATGCTGTCTATTTATGTGACTCATGACTGCTGAATTTGTCTTTTTGGGGGCCTCATGGTTACTGAATTTGTCTTGTTGGGGGCCTCATGATTTGTTGGGGGCCTCAAGATCGCTTAATTTGTCTTGTTGGGGGCCTCATGATTGCTGAATTTGTCTTGTTGGGGGCCTCATGATTGCTAAATTTGTCTTGTTGGGGGCCTCATGATTGCTGAGTTGGTTATGTTGGGGGCCTCATGATTGCGGAATTTGTCTTGATGGGGGGGGGGGGGGGGCTCATGATTGCTGAATTTGTCTTGGAACATGCTGGAAGGTACATACTGAGGGAGGGTGGGTGAGCGTGAGCCTGCTAACCTTCATATACATTTGGCTCCACCCATAACCACGCCCACATTTATTATGTGACCACGCCCCTTTTTGGCGCGGCGCGCTGTGCACGCCGCATCCTTGACTTTGGGGGGGGGGCGCATTAATAGTCTTTGTCCCCAGGCGCTGAAAATCCTAGCTACGCCTCTGCTAGGTATGTATAATGTTTTCCTTTTGTTGATCTCAGGTTTACTTTAAAGGATTGGAGGCAGAGGGTCAGCAAGACAGCCAGGCAATAGGCATTGCTTAAAAGGAGATAAATATGACAGCTTCCATATCCCGCTCACCACAGGGTCACTTTAAAGTAAGCCTATCATAGGCTAGAAATGTAAATGTCTTAAAGGACAACCAAGGTCATGTGACATGATGAGATAGACATGTGTATGTATAGTGGAAAACAAAAGAAGGGGGCACTCAACTGACGATAATTAAACTTGCGTTTAATCAACAAAGCTGCTCAACAGGACATGTTTCGGGGTTTCCCCCTTCCTCATGTTTATAAGCACACAACAGAACACAGCAAACTTATAACATAGTGTACCACACCCGTGGACAATAGACACCACCCCCATGGTCATCTGACCTGTGAGGTCACAGTCACGGTTCGATTATGAAAGGCGATCACGTCAGACATCCTCACATGGGTGCGGAAATTGCGATTAAGTCTCTGTATACTTGTAACAGCACTTACGTGGTCTATGCACTGAAGTGTCCCTGTGGGCTGATGTATGTGGGTAAAACCACAAGAGATGTGAAAACAAGGATACAAGAGCACAGGGGCTCTATTTGTGGTTATGATCCATCCATGCCAGGCAGTCACACTCCGGTAGGCAAACATTTTTTTACCTCGGGACATGGGGTGACACAACTGAGGTGAATAGTCCTAGGCCACATACCACCCCTCAGTAGAGGTGGAGATAGGGAAGATTGTTGTTGCAAAGGGAAGCTAAATAGATGAGAAGATTGGATTCTGTTACCCCTAGGGGTCTTAATGAGATGTTTAGCATGAAATGCTTCTTATGATTAATATATTGTCCTTTTCCCTCCCTTCTAGGTTCTGAAGCCATGTCATCGGTGGTGGGTGGTAGAGAGAGGGGGCAAACAAATCCCTGGGCAGCGAGTCTTTGCAATATAGTAATAAGCTAGCTGTACTGTACTAATGTAATATTATGCATATATTTTGAATGCAATGTTATGCATATCTTTTGAATGCAATATTATGCATATCTGTTTGATTGTGATATTAATGTAATATTATGCATATCTTTTTGATTGCGCTATTAATGTAATATTATGCTTATCTTTTTGATTGCAAAATGTTTGCGTTATGCCCATGTTTACTAGGTGTGCCCATGAAGAATTTGGACTTATCCTGAGGGGTTAATGTGTTTGTGACTGTGACCTCAAAGGTCAGCTGACCATGGGGGTGGTGTCTATTGTCCACGGGTGTGGTGCACTATGTTATAAGTTTGCTGTGTTCTGTTGTGTGCTTATACACCTGAGGAAGGGGGCAACCCCGAAACATGTCGTGTTGAGCAGCTTTATCGATTAGACGCAAGTTTAATTATCGCCAGTTGAGTGCCTCCTTCATTCGTTTTCTGGTTTCCTGTACGTAAAGGTGGTGACCCACAGGAGGATTGTGCACCGGCGGACCAGGCTGTAGCCCTGGGTGAGTGACAGCGCTGGGGTAATTTGTTTCTGTGTATGTATAGTGCCATTCACACAAATAACTATGCTGTGTTCCTTTTTTTATTTCTCTGCCTGAAAGAGTTAAACATCATGTATGCAAGTGACAGTTTCTGTCTGGGTCAGGACTGGGCCGGACTGGGTCAGACTATAGCATAACCCTCACTGATAAGCAATCACAGCCATAAAATACTTTCCTGTCAGTAAATGGCTTCTTAGAGCAGGAAAGAGATAAAAAGGTTCAATAGTTCAATGATTTTAGCTCTGGCATACTGCAATGAAGGTGCGATTGAGCAGAGACAATGGAACAGTAAAAACGTAAAACTAAATTTAAATATAAAATAAGACTGTAGGATATTTAAACAAACTTTCTTTTTTAGGGAAAGGAGGATAATACAATTGTTTTCTAATCAGTTTTTTTTTCACCTTGGATGTCCTTTAACAGCCCCAATACACAAGAACCACTAAACAAGAGTGGGGATGGTATATGAGAGTGCTTAACTAGGACAATGTGGAGAATAGTCTGAACACAACATACAATAATATGTTCATAGATGTGACCTAAAATTGATGCTTTCTTTCTTTAAATATAGTTTTATAAAAAATATTTGGCCAAAGCATCATGCCATCATCAGTCTGAGGGTATGGGTTCAAAGCAGCTATTAAATCACATTGTGTTGGGCTGCATTATGTTAATAATTGAGTGCAACTAAGGCTAGGCCAACCTGAATCACATAACTGCTTATTGTATTTCATTATAGTCTGACATAAGGCTTTCACAGCAAGTCTCATATAAATACTTAAAGGGATACTTAAGTCTGGCCAAAACAATGAGTTTAACTCACCTGGGGCTTCCCTCAGCAGCACCCCCTAGGCTACTATTGCGGCAAGAAGGCCGCAATAGTAGTATAGGGGGTGCTATTGTGGCTGGGAACGCGAATAATCACACGCGTTCCCATGCCTGTCGGCCGGTGACGGCGAAACCGGAAGTCGTCGCCGGCGGGTCCAGGAGCATCGGAGTGGAGCTGCGAGGGCACCGATCAGCTGCAGGGGCTGAGGGAAGCCCCAGGTGAGTTAAACTCATTTTTTTGGCCAGACTTAAGTATCCCTTTAAGCCAACAGACTTATACATTGAATATGACTGAAATATGTAAGTATCTGTTGTGCGTTGCGGTCGCAACTGCTTCTTCAGAGGGTTCATAGTGTTTGCATAGCCGTAGCTACTTCCTGTATGCAGCAGTGCATGTGTGTATTAATTTAACCTACAGGGAGCTGGAAAATAATGAAGAGTTTCTCCCACTGATGGTGAGAATGTCAGCACTTTATGTGTGATGTATGTAGGTGCACCTCTGTGGTGTCCAGATTGCGTACGTACAAAAAGGGCGCCTGGACAAAAAGGGCACGGGGTGTAAATATCGTTTATAGAAATATTTACAAATAACGATTTACAAATTTATAAAGAATTAAATAAGGTGTATGAAATCGGCAATTCTTAAATCGTTAATCTTCACTCTTTAAAAAGTGAAACTTATAATTAAGTTTGTTAAAAAATCATTAATATAAGTTTAATCGTTATAATTGTATCTTATTGTGAATAATTTTCATTTATCGTTTCTTCTTATAATAAAATCTGAAAATATTGTTTATAATGATGATGATGATATATATATATAGGTTCCTAAAAAGTGTTGTAAAAAAAATTATTATGTATTACAAAAATGTTAATAAAACTATACCTAACCCTACTCTCACACAAAACCCTCCCTGTACCTATCCCTAACCCCTAGACCCCCCTGGTGGTGCCTAACCCTAACCACCCTAACCCTAAGACCCCCCTGGTGGTCCCTAAACCTAAGACCCCCCTTAGTGTTCGCTTTTTTATGTGGATAGTAATGTTTTACAAATAGTGACTGTAAAAAATATATTGCAATTTACGTTACGTACTGATTGCTTTATTTTGTGAATAATAATGTTTTACAAACAGTAAGGGATAAAATGTTAAATAATGTTTTAGTTATAAATAGGATAAATATGTTTAGTATTTTCATAAGCGTTATTTGTCACGGGTGCATTTTGTAAACGTAAATCATCACAAGCACGGTTATAAAACATTAAAAAGCTCCGGACGCCGTTTATAAAACGTTATTTATCTCCGGCGCCCTTTTTTCCTGCTCGGCGCCCATTAAACGTTATTTACTATGGGAGTGGATGGCTGCACCCTTTTTGTCCACTAGCTGCCTGCGCTCTTTTTTCCCGTTCCCGTCCAGATTATGTTTAATACATGACTCAACTTACAAACAAACTTCACTTACAATTTCCTGGAATGGGACCTATTTGTAAGTAGGGGACCGCCTGTACGGTATTCATTAATCACTAGAGATACCATTTATATGGTGGCTTCATCCATGCACTTGTTTTGTGGGTCTTGTGTATTAAGTCTTTTACTGTGTATGTTAACTTACCCCTTTTACCCTCCATGGTATAAGGTGTATATTATAGAGTACAGAACCCCTCAATATGTTGGTCTACAATGGACTCATGTTTTGTTTTGTTTAATGCTTTATTAACTATAGACACTATGGGCCTGATGCAATTGTCAGACTCGCCAGTGTTAAACGCTGGTGAGTCCGATAATCAGGCGACTATAAAGTCGCCTGATCCAATTGCATTTAGCCCTAGGCAGGGTGCTAAAAGAACTCGCTTGGGCGATATTATCGCCCAGCAAGTTCCTTACACCCTATCCTATTACACTTTGCATGCCTTTCACCTGAGTAATGCTCCCTAACTATAGGCCATCGCACGAGTGAAACTGGCAATAGGATTTGCCAGTAATCCTTGTGCGATGGCAAGGTGATAAGTAGCTCGCATCTGCAAGCTACTTATCACCTAGAATAGCATCAGGCCCAATGTGTTTCAGCTCTCCGACCAATTTTCTGTTGATTTGTTCACAAGCCCGGTCAAAATCAGTTTTGTCTAAATATTATATCCTTATATAATAAGGATTCACTAAAACTAATTTCCCAGAATGCACCCTAAAGTGTTTGGCTCCACTTCTATTATCCCAACAAAGGTGGGTAATTTTTAGGACATTACTAGAAAATTATGTTTTCATATGAGGTCATTATTCACACTGGTGGTTAGAATGAGCCCTCTTTCAGTGCTCCTTTCTACTTCTCACAGAGATCCTCTAATCGCCCAGTGAAAAGCATATATTTAGACAGATAGGTCAATTCACATGGTAGAGGTTGCTTGACTGTCCTGTGCAGAACCTTTAGATGTGTTGATGCATAACTGTAAAGTCTGTGGACCACCAGGTCATCGCTGTCATTCTTTTTGGACTGACCACATTGGCCACATCCGATGCCTCAACCCTCCCCCTATTTCAGGATACTTGTTGGTGGCGGAGAACACCAAGGGAAATAGAACCTATCTCATAGAGCATATTTGTCTAGTTAACTGCACACTTGTGTTATAGGGTATTACAATGCCATTACAGTGTGAGCCCTATGCAAAATATAACCTGGAGCCCCCTATTAAACTCCACCATGCAAGGTACACTTCTGGGCCTCTCACCTTGGCTCCAGTACTGCAGCACTACTTATATCCAACAGAGATGGAGACACAGAACCACCATCAATTTGCATTTGTGTATTTACTACACTACATGTTATGAATCAAACCCTTCATTTAAACCATAACAAATGCAAGTTTATGCTGTAGGTGTACTTCCTTCTCTTCCATATATTTAAATGATTTGGTGTTTTCTTCCTGAAGAAATCAGCACCAATTTGACATTCCAAAACTTGTTTTGTGGGTAGTAGGGTTGGTTGGTTTATGTTACTGTCTGTATATTCCAGCAATACTTTTAATGACCAATTGTAAATGTTGTATTGCAAGCTATTGCAAGCTTACGAAACTTTAAGTTTCTTATCCAGGCATTATACAGAACTGGGTCAAAGCCATAAAAGAACCGTATAATAAGGTATTTCCGGAATCAACGTTCGTTGGTTTGATGTCTGCTCCTCGACTAACGCTTCACTAATACTTCATATGTCTGTATATTCCTGATGACCACTCTGTCCAGTTTCAGTTTTTTGGAAACACGGTTTTCACACTGCTGATTCTAAAGGCATTTCTGTAGGAATGCAGAATTACGTCACCTTTCTCATATTCCAGCTCATCTTCCCCTTACGTTTTTGCCTTTGATATTCCCCTCCTGCTTCGGTGACTGCTCATACTCCCACGCCACATCTATTCTCAGGCAATCTTTTACCTCATCTGCTTCCACAACTGGTACATCAATGCTGAAGGCTGACAGATCAGTTACTTCCAATCTTCCCTCAACTTCCTCCTGTACAGGGCTTCCACAATTTCCTCTTACACACCTGCCCATTCTCTCTACGTATCACAGAGACACAACAACAATGCACTATCATGCAGCCCATTAAGCACCAGTGATTGACAGCTGTGTAACGATGATGTTAAAATGATGTGGGCAGGTCTCTGCTAAAGTCCTGTAAGACCAAAATGCAAGTGGGTTGAGCTTGCAGAAGCTTAGCTGTGCGGAGAGAGCAGCGGCACTGTGTGTTCCTGATCTGCTCTCTGTCTGCAAGGGAAGCAACCTACTTGCATGTCGCTTTCCAACTCCAGTGTGTTCCTGCTAAACGAGGTAAACATTCACTTCTAAGGATTTTCTGGGATTGTTGCCAGTTTTTATTTGAAAGACAGATTTTTGTAAACTAAATGGCATCTGCTTCTATTTAGTCATAAATGTGACTATATGGATACTCATAACACAATCAAACAGACTATAATGTCTTATAGTATTGGGCTAGCTTCTGTAAGAGTTTGATTATTGCTATACAGAGAATAGTCAGAGATGTCTGAATGCAATTTAAAAAAATACAACAGTGAGGATTACCTATACAGGAAATTGGAGGGAAATAAATCCAATATTACTGCTGTCTGATTGGTCCTTCTTGCGTCAACTCAACATAACTGCCCTGTGTTGTTTTATAAGTCAGCTTCAGAGTGTCATTGCGGTCAGAGAAATGATAGGTACTATCAGAAAATGAATCGAAATTTGTAGTTTTATTTATTTTTTTAATTTTCAAAACTGATACCATCTCCTGGCAAGACAGCAAGACATACTAAGATTTATAGTTCTCCAGCAGTGCATTTCATGTTGTGCCATACATATGTATTTCAACACCTTTTAGAAACCAGGAGAAATGTCATTTTAAATGGGGATGACTGTTTTTATTGTTGTTGTGTTTTTCCTGGACGATTTTTTTTTAAAGTGGAAGTGAGTGTACTGATTTATAACTTCATGTATTTACAATAATATGGATGATGCACTGATTATGTGTAATATACTTTCTTTATTTACTTTGCCTTCTTTTTATGATACAGACATGTCCACACACGTGTATGTGCACCAGAAGATATTACTTAGGGCTGGTTTCCACTAAGCAGGCGTGTGACTTGCAGGACGCACGCTGGCACTTGTAGTGATGTGAGCGTGCACTCAGAATCGCTTGGCTGTGCCATGCACATCTATAGGTATTCGGGTGTGCACGTTTTGGAAAACTGCAGGATGCCGAAAATAAATCGCAGCGGCAAGTGATCAGGACGGCAAGCCATTGCCCAATATAGGAAAGCATTTCCCTGTGTGTCTTGTTTGCGGGGAAATGGTGCGTATTCGGCCTTAGTGGAAACTAGCCCTTATAGCCCTTATAGCTTATTCTGATGATAAAGGAAAAAAGCAAAACTGTATTCTGTGCAAACCACTGAATATTGTGATTTGAAGCTGTTCCTCTGCTGTGGGCTTACAGAGTTAAACTGACCCTTTAGGCAGGGAACACACTTGACTCTCAGTTTTCCGCGCGTGTTTTTCTGCATACTTTATCTGCACACCAAGTGTGTTTCCATGCAGGAAAACGCGCACGTTTTTTCACAGCAGCTGATGTAATTGATAGAGAAAACTGCCAAAATGTGCAGAGTCATCATGTAGAATGTCAGTTTTTTTTCTGCGTGCGAACAACATAGTAAGGGTGCACTAGCCCATTGATTAACATGAGTTCTCAGTTTTTCTGTGCAGAAAACGCGTACGAAAACAGTCAAGTGTGTTCTCTGCGTTAAGGTCAGTATCATGTCTCATGCTGCAAAGTCCTGCAAGCAAGGTATGGATAGCTGCTGCTGAGTCATTCTTTGTAACTTTCAGTGAAGGAGGTAAGGTCATATCTACCAAGACAAGCACAACCAGTATTGCAAGTGTATTACTAATCAGAGTCTCATTTTAGGGTATTTTAAGCTGACTTAAGGTGACCACTAATGATCCAATTTCTAGCGAAAAATCATTCGAGTGATCAGAAATTCAGAAAAATTGTTCACTACACCATCAACGAACCAATCTTTGCTTTCTGTCTATCACACCAATCAAAACAATTCAAATTTTGGTTTGACAAAAATCCAGTCAGACGATTTTTTTTTATAAACGTTCATAATCGATTGTGCCCATCAACTGAGATTATTTTCAACCAATCCGATCAGATTTTCTGATCGCTCAAATGATTTTTTGCTAGAAATTGGACCGTTAGTGGCCACCTTTAGGTATCACTACCACTTTAACTTGAACTGAAGTAGTTGCTAAAGAAGAAGTGTTGTTAAGATCAGTGGGGAAGGTCAGTCTGTGTTTACTTCAGACATCCAGTCGTGCAGAAGATCCCTCTTGTTTATATTGTCCTGCACATTATCAGATGGTCGCTGTGAAGCCAGATTCCCATTACAGCTCTGCTCATCTCTATTATTTAATTGCCCCTTTTCAGTACAAATATGCGCCAAGGGAGATTTCCTAGTAATGCCTGTATTTGTTTTACTGGTAATCATGTTTTGATATTTGACAATGATATTGTTTTTGTGATGTACAATAGCCTTAGTACCGGTTCACACGTGTGTCTAAATATGGCGGTTGTGACCTTCATTGTTCAAACATAATCAAGCGCTGTCCATTCAAATGTATGAAAGCCATTTTTAAACGACGGTTACAGCTTTTTGCATCGTTCGTGCAAACGCCATGCTAGATCACTTTGTCTCCTCCCGGATGCTGCATATAAAGGATCAGCTATGTTCAGCGCTTCTGTGTCCCCCTGTGGGAGAGGGGGCGTCAAAATGAGACGCAATAAGGAAACACAGGTAACTGATGCTGAGCGTTTTTTTGCTCAGAGCAGAAATGCGTTTAGCGTCACTTAAACGAGACACCGCAAGCCCCTCCCACAGACCCCAGTGTGAACTGGCCCTAAATCAGTTTGTTTCCTAAAAGTTATTTAGTGATTTGAATGAAAGATATTGCTGTTATTTGGATTTTTTTTCAATAATAAAATTCTCTCTTTGGGTGTGTGCATGTGACCGCAATAACAGAACTGCTGATTTGCTAATCTTTCAGCAACCCTTATTATGGTCTAAAGTGACCTAGGTAAGAACAAATGTTTGCCACATAGCCCCAGACTATGTATAATAAATCCAGGACAAAATGTGTACACCATATATGTGTTCCAATCTTTGTCAACTTTTTATGAGCTGAGCCAATGTAATCATGGTATTTAAAAGTCTCCTTAAAGGAGAAGCATTTAAAACTGTATCCTAAAATATAAAAGTGATTGCTTTGAAAAATCATTTATAGGTGGTTTTCGTACCCGTGAAAAATAAGTGTGCCTTGGCCTCAGTTTAATAGACCTGCAAAAGGCATTTTCTATACCCATTGCTGTGTTAACAAAATGTAAGTCTCATAACCAAGTTGTCCCAGGCAGAGTCTGTGGTTCTCCAAGGTGACTGTTATCTTGGGATCCGTAATCCAGGCTGTGTCTTGAATTATCACTGGGACCAAAACTGGCCATACACAGGGCCGGTTTAAGCAACAATGGGGCCCCAGGGCAAAATAAACCTGGGGCCCCCCAACAGATACCCCGGAACAAAAATCGGCATTAAGGGACCTTTTTTGCAGCGGGTATAGTCAGGGTGTGAAGCCCCAATCGGTCGGAGCTCCACATTCTGGCTATCCCAGCCTGCATGGGGGACAAGGGGTTAAAAAATTATGTCGGGAGACCCCACATAATTTTTTTTTTAAATTCCCACACTCTAAACATAAAAAAATAAAATTGGGAAAATAGGAAAAAATGCCAGGGCGCTTCATACAGCCATATTGCAGCTGTATAGCGATCCCTGGCCAACGCTGCAGCTGCGTATGGACCCCCAGGAAATTTATTGCTCTTTCTTTTGATGCATGTAAAATTACACTACCGTTAGGTTTGCTTCTAAAAGTGACATTTACCGCATTTAAAGGTATACTTTTTTTCTTCGAAACTTTAAAATCGATTTTCTCAAAAACTATAAGGTCTTTTTGAAAAAAATTTTCCTCTTATTCCCAATGATCTCCTTAACATATCCTGCAAATTTAGGATTTCTAGCAATTAAGGTGGATTTGCTATTAACCATTAAAGTCAGTTGGTTTTTAAATGTGTATTTTTTTTCCCTTTGAAACTTTAAAATCGATTTTCTCAAAAACTATAAGGTCGTTTTGAATTTTTTTTTCCTCTTGTAGCCACTGGGGGCCCCTACAAGCTCTGGGGCCCTGGGGCAATTGCCTTCTTTGCCTATATGGTAGCGCCGGCCCTGGCCATACACACATTTTTCTGATTGTTTTCTGGCAGAATCTGGCAAATCTGCCCATTATCTATTCCTCCAATATATCCGATAGATGGACTTGTGGTTGATCGATTTTTTGCAGATTAATAATCAAAAGTCCAGGTGTTTATACTTACGTGGGGCTTCCTCCAGTCCCATTAGGTGCATAGGCTCCTCCCCTGCTGTCCTCCCTGGCCAATCCGTTTTCTTAGTAATCTCTGCCGGTAATCTGACCAGCCGCAGTCTTCTGAGCATGCACAACTCGGCTGTGCATGCACCCCCCACTGGTACGGAACGCTGTCAGCCATGAGAGCGTGGTTGGTGTGCGCGCATGTGCAGAAGAGCACAAAACAACAGAGTATAAATATCCCCAGTAATGACATCTCAGGTAGCCATCATCCAACAAGAAAAAGTGAATTGCATTGGGCCCCATAGTGAGTTAATAAGTAAGCTGAGATAATTCATGAAACAAGTTTTGCGTAATATAAATTGGTCTTCTTAAAACTGAAAGCAGCTGCAATAATTTAGTTTTTAGGCTAGGTTTACACCGGGGTGTTGCATTGTGTACCCTGTAAAAACAACAACAGAGAGGAAAAGTGACATTTAGATGCATACATTGAAGGATAATGACCTTTTGAACCGTTCAACTCTAAAATCTTCTCAGAAGTGTTTTGTCAGCCAGATACAGTGGGTTGCAAAAGTATTCGTCCCCCTTGAAGTTTTCCACATTTTGTCATATTACTGCCACAAACATGAATCAATTTTATTGGAATTCCACATGAAAGACCAATACAAAGTGGTGTACACATGAGAAGTGGAACGAAAATCATACATGATTTCAAACATTTTTTACAAATAAATAACTGCAAAGTGGTGTGTGCATAATTATTCGGCCCCTTTGATCGCAGTGCAGTCAGTTGCCTGATGAGTGCTAATGACTAAATAGAGTGCACCTGTGTGTAATGTCAGTACAAATACAGCTGCTCTATGAGGGCTAGAGATGTACCGAACGGTTCGCCGGCGAACGGTTCCAGGCGAACTTTGGGGGTTCGCGTTCGCCTGCACCAGGCGAACTTTTGCGGAAGTTCGATTCGTCCCATAATGCACTACGAGAGTCAACTTTGAACCTCTGCATCACAGTCAGAAGGCACATTGTAGCCATTCAGGCTACACTAAGCCCTGGAGCCCCACCCCCCCTTATATAAGGCAGGCTGCGGCAGCCATTAGCCTCACTCGTGTGCCTGCTAGAGACAGACTAAGGACAGCCGGTGCAGACTTGTTCTTCTAGGGACAGATTAGTTAGGTTCTTGGCTGCTTAGCTTGCTCCTGGCTGATTGTTATTGCTTTTATAGCACCCCTCAATAGCTCTTTTCAGAGCTCATCCTGTACTTTTTTTTTTTCTGTGTGTCAAACTGACACTTTTGTTGCATGCACGGCCTTGCTAATTGATAGTGTGTGTGCCACTGCCAGCAGCCCAGCACATTCAGTGACTACCTGTGTGTGTGACAGGGAGCTGCACATTGTACTGCCCAGTACTGCATATACCCAGTACCTGTTGTGTTTACTTAACCCACCTCATCACTGCATATACCTAGCTTTGTGTTGAGTGAACCCAGCTCACTGCATCTAACTACCTGTTGTGTTGAGTGAACCCACCTCACTGCATCTAAGTACCTTTATTGTTCAGTGAACCCAGCTCACTGCATCTTACTACCTGTTGTGTTCAGTGAACCCACCTCACTGCATCTAAGTACCTTTACTGTTCAGTGAACCCAGCTCACTGCATCTTACTACCTGTTGTATTCAGTGAACCCAGCTCACTGCATCTAAGTACCTTTACTGTTCAGTGAACCCAGCTCACTGCATCTTACTACCTGTTGTGTTCAGTGAACCCAGCTCACTGCATCTAAGTACCTTTACTGTTCAGTGAACTCACCTCACTGCATCTTACTACCTGTTGTGTTCAGTGAACCCAGCTCACTGCATCTAAGTACCTTTATTGTTCAGTGAAGCCAGCTCACTGCATCTTACTACCTGTTGTGTTCAGTGAACCCAGCTCACTGCATCTAAGTACCTTTACTGTTCAGTGAACCCAGCTCACTGCATCTTACTACCTGTTGTATTCAGTGAACCCAGCTCACTGCATCTAAGTACCTTTACTGTTCAGTGAACCCAGCTCACTGCATCTTACTACCTGTTGTGTTCAGTGAACCCAGCTCACTGCATCTAAGTACCTTTATTGTTCAGTGAACCCACCTCACTGCATCTAAGTACCTCACTGCATCTTACTACCTGTTGTGTTCAGTGAACCCAGCTCACTGCACCTAAGTACCTTTACTGTTCAGTGAACCCAGCTCACTGCATCTTACTACCTGTTGTGTTCAGTGAACCCAGCTCACTGCATCTAAGTACCTTTATTGTTCAGTGAACCCACCTCACTGCATCTTACTACCTGTTGTGTTCAGTGAACCCACCTCACTGCATCTTACTACCTGTTGTGTTCAGTGAACCCAGCTCACTGCATCTAAGTACCTTTATTGTTCAGTGAACCCAGCTCACTGCATCTTACTACCTGTTGTGTTCAGTGAACCCAGCTCACTGCATCTAGGTACCTTTACTGTTCAGTGAACCCACCTCACTGCATCTAAGTACCTTTATTGTTCAGTGAACCCACCTCACTGCATCTGAGTACCTTTACTGTTCAGTGAACCCAGCTCACTGCATCTAACTACCTGTTGTTTAGAGTGAACCCAGCTCACTGCATATACCTAGCATCCCCCCGAGATGGACAAAATGGACAAACCAGGTAGAGGAAGAGGTAAAGGCAGACCCAGAGGAAGGCCACCAGGCACCGGCAGGTCTGTGCGAGGTGGTGTTGCTGTGAACCCAGCTCACTGTATCTTACTACCTGTTGTGTTCAGTGAACCCAGCTCACTGCATCTAGGTACCTTTACTGTTCAGTGAACACACCTCACTGCATCTAAGTACCTTTATTGTTCAGTGAACCCACCTCACTGCATCTAAGTACCTTTACTGTTCAGTGAACCCAGCTCACTGCATCTAACTACCTGTTGTGTTGAGTGAACCCAGCTCACTGCATATACCTAGCATCCCCCTGAGATGGACAAAATGGACAAACCAGGTAGAGGAAGAGGTAGAGGCAGACCCAGAGGAAGGCCACCAGGCACCGGCAGGTCTGTGCGAGGTGGTGTTGCTGTGATTTCGTGCGGACCTGGCCCAAAATACAGTGCTCAGAAGAAGGCACGTGCCATCACTTCCCAAGATCAGGACGTGCTTGACTATTTAACACAGAACACCCCATCTCCCGCAGCCACCAGCGCTACAACAAGCACCACATCTGCTGCATTTGACACTTCGCAGGAGTTATTTGGTGGTGAAATTACTGATTCACACCCACTACTGCAACAACAAGAAGAAGGCGCAGGTACACCACCTCATACGTCTGAGTTAGGTGGCGATAGTATGGACGTAATGTGTGAGGTGGAGGATGATGAACCACCTGAAGTTGGTGCAGTTGAGGAGGTGTCTGAGGAAAGTGAAGCTGGCCAGGAGGATTATGATGACGATTATACGGATACCACATATGTTCCCGGTAGAGGAGATGACCATGGGGACAGTTCAGAGGAGGAGTCAGAGAGGAGTAGGAGGAGACGACTCCATGATAGAAGCAGAGGGAGCTCGTCCTCAGAAACAGCTGGGGGCAGTGTCCAGCACCATGTATCGCCAGCTATGGCCAGCCGGCCAACATGCTCTTCAACGTCAGCTGTTGATGCCACCATAGCGCCATCACCCCAGGGGGGCTCAGCGGTTTGGAAATTTTTTCACGTGTGTGTGTCTCAGATCGGAGCAAAGCCATCTGTTGTCTCTGCCAGCAAAAATTGAGCCGTGGAAAGGCCAACTCTCACATAGGGACAAGTGCCTTACGAAGGCACCTGGAGAGAAGGCACAAACAGCTATGGCAAGAACACCTGAGGAAAAGCAGCACCCCTCAAAAGACAAGCCACCCTCCTTCTCCTCTTCCTCCTTCAGGTGCATCGTCTTCATCCACTTTCTCCCTTGCACATTCACAGCCACCCTCCTCCACACCGCCTCTTCCCTTCAGCGGTTCCTTCTCCTCTGCCCACAGCAGTACCCAGCTGTCCGTAAAGGAAGTATTTGAGCGTAAGAAGCAAATGTCTGCCAGTCACCCTCTTGCCCGGCGTCTGACAGCTGGCGTGGCGGAACTATTAGCTCGCCAGCTATTACCATACAAGCTGGTGGAGTCGGAGGCTTTCCGTAAGTTTGTGGCCATTGGTACACCGCAGTGGAAGATACCAGGCCGCAATTATTTTTCACAAAAGGCCATACCCAAACTGTACCGTGCAGTTGAGAGGCAAGTGGTGTCATCTCTGGCACAAAGCGTTGGCTCAAGGGTCCACCTGACCACGGATGCCTGGTCTGCCAAGCACGGGCAGGGCCACTAAATTACATACACAGCCCATTGGGTCAACCTGGTGACCGATGGCAGCAAGCAGGGAGTATGTGGCTGCGCAGCGGACCGACTTGTCACACCTCCACGGCTTGCAGGCAGGCCTCCAGCCACCTCCTCTCCACCTGCTACCACCGCTTTGCTGTCGTCATCCTCCTCCTCCTCCTTGGCTGGTGCCGCGATCTCCTCTCCAGCTACACAGCCCCAGCACCCCAGGGCCTATGCTGCATGCCAGGTACGACGGTGTCACGTAGTGTTAGACATGTCTTGCCTGAAAGCGGAGAGTCACACTGGAGCAGCTCTCCTGGCTGCTCTTAACAAACAGGTGGAGCAATGGCTGACCCCACACAAGCTTGAGATCGGCAACGTGGTGTGTGACAATGGCAGCAATCACATTGCTGCATTGAATTTGGGAAAGCTGACACACATACCCTGCATGGCACATGTGCTGAATCTGGTCATGCAAAGATTTGTGTCCAAGTACCCAGGCTTAGAGGACGTCCTGAAGCAGGCCAGGAAGTTGTGTGGGCATTTCAGGCGCTCTTACAAGGCCATGGCACGCTTTGCGGACATTCAGCGTAGAAACAACTTACCGGTGAGACGCCTGATTTGCGATAGCCCGACTCGCTGGAATTCCACCCTGCTGATGTTCTCTCACCTGCTAGACCAAGAGAAAGCCGTCACCCAGTACCTGTATCATTACAGTACAAGGACACAATCTGGGAGGATGGGGATGTTGTGGCCCAACAACTGGACACTGATGCGAAATGCATGCAGGGTCATGGAGCCCTTTGAGGAGGTGACCAAACTGGTGAGTCGCGATGAGGGCACCATCAGCGACTTGATCCCCTATGCCTACTTCCTGGAGCGTGCCGTGCGTAGAGTGGTGGATACAGCTGTGGTGGAGCGTGAACGAGAACAGTTACGGCAGCAGGAGTCGTGGGAGCCATTTACCCCCGAACCCGATGTTCCCACAACACCTGCGGCAGCACAGAGGGGGGAGGAGGAGGAAGAAGAGGAGTCGTGTGGGGAAGGAGAGGAGTCAGACTCTGATGATGGTGATGATGAGGAAGGTGTTTCTGTGGAGCAGAAAGAGGCGGCAGAAGAAGAACTACTGCGGCAGCCGTCACAGGGGGCTTCTGCTGCTCCACGTTCCCGTGGTATTGTTCGTGGCTGGGGGGAGGAAGAGGAGTTGCATCCCGTCACTGAGGAAGAGCAAGAGGAGATGGAGAGTATGTCTGCATCCAGCTTTGTGCAGATGTCCTCTGTCATGTTGTCCAGCCTGTTGAGGGACCTCCGTATCAAAAAACTCAAGGCGAATGACCTGTACTGGGTGGCCACGCTACTAGACCCTCGGTACAGGCACATAGTGGCGGACCTGTTACCAACTCAACCCAAGGCGGAAAGGATGCAGCACTTGCAGGACAAGCTGTCGATGATGCTTTACAATGCGTTTAAGGGTGATGTGGCTGCACAACGCAATCAAGGTACCACTGGCAGTAACCCTCCTCCTCCCAAGTCCACGCAGGCAAGGACAGGACGCTCCAGCGATCTCAGGGTGATGTCGGACATGCGGATGTTCTTTAGTCCAACTCCTTGCCATAGTCCTTCCGGATCCACCCTCCACCAACGCCTGGACCGGCAGGTAGCCGACTACCTGGCCTTGAGTGTGGATGTAGACACTGCAAAAAGCGACGATGAACCCTTGGACTACTGGTTGCGCAGGCTTGACCTGAGGCCAGAGCTGTCCCAATTTGCCCTACAACTTCTCTCTTGCCCTGCTGCAAGCGTCCTGTCAGAAAGGACCTTCAGTGCAGCTGGAAGCATAGTTACTGAGAAGAGAAGTCGCCTAAGTTACGACAGTGTTCAGTACCTGACCTTTATTAAAATGAATGAGGAATGGATCACGGAGGGCTACTGCACGACCAAAGACTAAGTCAGTCCCCACACACAGCATCTCTGCCTGCAGGCCGCTTGCGTTCTCCGCCACCACCAACAGGGTCCAGGACTCTAGGAGGATTCCTGAATTTTTAAGGTGATCATTACCTTGCCGCGGTGAAGGGGCTTGCGTATCACAATGAAGCAATGACCGCCGGCTATTTGAGTGTCTCGGGTGGGGTGGGACACAGAAGATAATAAGGTCATTGCTTCATTGTGGTCAGACCAAATTTGATCAGCTGGACAGTCACTGTTGTTCTATCATTGAGCTACCACAGCCCGGTGACCATATGGGCTTGAAAAACGGCACGGCCTACACTCTGGCCACGGTGAGCACCAGTCCAGCACGGCCGTCACTACCAGGCATGGTCGGAATAGCCGATTTCCGTTTCCGGCACAATTCCGCATTCCGACATATAGAAATTCCGTTACCGTTCCGACGGTATACCGGGTCAGTGCCGCGGAATTCCGATTTACACGGAATTCCGTCGAAAAATTTAAAATCTCTCCTCTCTCCTCTCTCCATCCATCCAATGCAGTAGGGAATTGCAGATTTTCAAAACAGCTTATATACCATAGCTGGGATTTGAACCCAGAACCTAGTGTGTAGTAGGTATCTGTCTTACCCTCTAGACCATGACCCACACTACATGCTAAAGCTGCCGGTAGCATAAACCATACTTCCATTATGATCAATTCGATAGAAAAAGTAGCATGATTAAGGATTTGTACTTTTTGAAAAGCATGCTTATTTATATACCATAGCTGGGATTTGAACCCAGAACCTAGTGTGTAGTAGGTATCTGTCTTACCCTCTAGACCATGACCCACACTACATGCTAAAGCTGCCGGTAGCATAAACCATACTTCCATTATGATCAATTCGATAGAAAAAGTAGCATGATTAAGGATTTGTACTTTTTGAAAAGCATGCTTATTTATATACCATAGCTGGGATTTGAACCCAGAACCTAGTGTGTAGTAGGTATCTGTCTTACCCTCTAGACCATGACCCACACTACAGGCTAAAGCTGCCGGTAGCATAAACCATACTTCCATTATGATCAATTCGATAGAAAAAGTAGCATGATTAAGGATTTGTACTTTTTGAAAAGCATGCTTATTTATATACCATAGCTGGGATTTGAACCCAGAACCTAGTGTGTAGTAGGTATCTGTCTTACCCTCTAGACCATGACCCACACTACATGCTAAAGCTGCCGGTAGCATAAACCATACTTCCATTATGATCAATTCGATAGAAAAAGTAGCATGATTAAGGATTTGTACTTTTTGAAAAGCATGCTTATTTATATACCATAGCTGGGATTTGAACCCAGAACCTAGTGTGTAGTAGGTATCTGTCTTACCCTCTAGACCATGACCCACACTACATGCTAAAGCTGCCGGTAGCATAAACCATACTTCTATTATGATCAATTCGATAGAAAAAGTAGCATGATTAAGGATTTGTACTTTTTGAAAAGCATGCTTATATACCATAGCTGGGATTTGAACCCAGGACCTAGTGTGTAGTAGGTATCTGTCTTACCCTCTAGACCATGAACCACACTGCATGGAAGTAGGTATCTGTCTTACCCACTAGTAAGGCTGAGGCTGGAGAGGCTGCAGCCTCAGGGCGCAGTGTAGGAGGGGGTGCACAATTCATTCAGCTGTCATTCCCAATTGTGTTTGAAGCAGAAAGAAATAAGAAAAGGTGATACATGGCAGCTACAGCAAGCCAGATAAGTAGAGATTAAGGTGTTGGGGGTGGGGTGGGGGGGGCTGGGGCACCTCTTAGTGTAATAGCAATCAGTGTGTGACAGCTGGGGTGGGAGGGATGGGGGGGCGCACTTTGCTGTCTCAGCCTTGGGTGCTGAAGGACCTTGTCCCACCTCTGACCACACTACATGCTAAAGCCTGGCCCTGAGTGTGGTTGATGGTCTAGAGCAGTGGTCCTCAAACTAAGGCCCGCGGGCCGAATGTGGCCCCCTAAGGCTTTCTTACCGGCCCCCCACACAGAAAATGTATTGCTTATAAATACAGTCAGCTACATCTTTAAATATTGGTGGTCCACATATGGAATAGCAGTGCAGCACCCCCCATCCACATGGAAGCCAGAAAGCAGAAATTTTGCTGGTTTCCAATCAAATTCCACATCAGGTGACACTGCTGTCCAATTGGCTTGCAGATTGTCACCTGGGTATGCTTCACTGTCTGGTCCGCAAAGACTTCTACATCATTTTATGTTTACTCCGGCCCACCAGCGGTCTGAAGTATGTTGACCCGGCCCTCAACCCAAAATGTTTGGGGACCCCTGGTCTAGAGGGTAAGACAGATACCTACTACACACTAGGTCCTGGGTTCAAATCCCAGCTATGGTATATAAGCATGCTTTTCAAAAAGTACAAATCCTTAATCATGCTACTTTTTCTATCGAATTGATCATAATGGAAGTATGGTTTATGCTACCGGCAGCTTTAGCATGTAGTGTGGGTCATGGTTTAGAGGGTAAGACAGATACCTACTACACACTAGGTCCTGGGTTCAAATCCCAGCTATGGTATATAAGCATGCTTTTCAAAAAGTACAAATCCTTAATCATGCTACTTTTTCTATCGAATTGATCATAATGGAAGTATGGTTTATGCTACCGGCAACTTTAGCATGTAGTGTGGGTCATGGTTTAGAGGGTAAGACAGATACCTACTACACACTAGGTTCTGGGTTCAAATCCCAGCTATGGTATATAAGCATGCTTTTCAAAAAGTACAAATCCTTAATCATGCTACTTTTTCTATCGAATTGATCATAATGAAAGTATGGTTTATGCTACCGGCAGCTTTAGCATGTAGTGTGGGTCATGGTCTAGAGGGTAAGACAGATACCTACTACACACTAGGTTCTGGGTTCAAATCCCAGCTATGGTATATAAGCATGCTTTTCAAAAAGTACAAATCCTTAATCATGCTACTTTTTCTATCGAATTGATCATAATGGAAGTATGGTTTATGCTACCGGCAGCTTTAGCATGTAGTGTGGGTCATGGTTTAGAGGGTAAGACAGATACCTACTACACACTAGGTTCTGGGTTCAAATCCCAGCTATGGTATATAAGCATGCTTTTCAAAAAGTACAAATCCTTAATCATGCTACTTTTTCTATCGAATTGATCATAATGGAAGTATGGTTTATGCTACCGGCAGCTTTAGCATGTAGTGTGGGTCATGGTTTAGAGGGTAAGACAGATACCTACTACACACTAGGTTCTGGGTTCAAATCCCAGCTATGGTATATAAATAAGCATGCTTTTCAAAAAGTACAAATCCTTAATCATGCTACTTTTTCTATCGAATTGATCATAATGGAAGTATGGTTTATGCTACCGGCAGCTTTAGCATGTAGTGTGGGTCATGGTCTAGAGGGTAAGACAGATACCTACTACACACTAGGTTCTGGGTTCAAATCCCAGCTATGGTATATAAGCATGCTTTTCAAAAAGTACAAATCCTTAATCATGCTACTTTTTCTATCGAATTGATCATAATGGAAGTATGGTTTATGCTACCGGCAGCTTTAGCATGTAGTGTGGGTCATGGTTTAGAGGGTAAGACAGATACCTACTACACACTAGGTCCTGGGTTCAAATCCCACCTATGGTATATAAGCATGCTTTTCAAAAAGTACAAATCCTTAATCATGCTACTTTTTCTATCGAATTGATCATAATGGAAGTATGGTTTATGCTGCCGGCAGCTTTAGCATGTAGTGTGGGTCATGGTTTAGAGGGTAAGACAGATACCTACTACACACTAGGTTCTGGGTTCAAATCCCAGCTATGGTATATAAATAAGCATGCTTTTCAAAAAGTACAAATCCTTAATCATGCTACTTTTTCTATCGAATTGATCATAATGGAAGTATGGTTTATGCTACCGGCAGCTTTAGCATGTAGTGTGGGTCATGGTCTAGAGGGTAAGACAGATACCTACTACACACTAGGTTCTGGGTTCAAATCCCAGCTATGGTATATAAGCATGCTTTTCAAAAAGTACAAATCCTTAATCATGCTACTTTTTCTATCGAATTGATCATAATGGAAGTATGGTTTATGCTACCGGCAGCTTTAGCATGTAGTGTGGGTCATGGTTTAGATGGTAAGACAGATACCTACTACACACTAGGTCCTGGGTTCAAATCCCAGCTATGGTATATAAGCATGCTTTTCAAAAAGTACAAATCCTTAATCATGCTACTTTTTCTATCGAATTGATCATAATGGAAGTATGGTTTTTTCTACCGGCAGCTTTAGCATGTAGTGTGGGTCATGGTTTAGAGGGTAAGACAGATACCTACTACACACTAGGTCCTGGGTTCAAATCCCAGCTATGGTATATAAGCATGCTTTTCAAAAAGTACAAATCCTTAATCATGCTACTTTTTCTATCGAATTGATCATAATGGAAGTATGGTTTATGCTGCCGGCAGCTTTAGCATGTAGTGTGGGTCATGGTTTAGAGGGTAAGACAGATACCTACTACACACTAGGTTCAAATCCCAGCTATGGTATATAAATAAGCATGCTTTTCAAAAAGTACAAATCCTTAATCATGCTACTTTTTCTATCGAATTGATCATAATGGAAGTATGGTTTATGCTACCGGCAGCTTTAGCATGTAGTGTGGGTCATGGTCTAGAGGGTAAGACAGATACCTACTACACACTAGGTTCTGGGTTCAAATCCCAGCTATGGTATATAAGCATGCTTTTCAAAAAGTACAAATCCTTAATCATGCTACTTTTTCTATCGAATTGATCATAATGGAAGTATGGTTTATGCTACCGGCAGCTTTAGCATGTAGTGTGGGTCATGGTTTAGAGGGTAAGGCAGATACCTACTACACACTAGGTCCTGGGTTCAAATCCCAGCTATGGTATATAAGCATGCTTTTCAAAAAGTACAAATCCTTAATCATGCTACTTTTTCTATCGAATTGATCATAATGGAAGTATGGTTTATGCTACCGGCAGCTTTAGCATGTAGTGTGGGTCATGGTCTAGAGGGTAAGACAGATACCTACTACACACTAGGTTCTGGGTTCAAATCCCAGCTATGGTATATAAGCATGCTTTTCAAAAAGTACAAATCCTTAATCATGCTACTTTTTCTATCGAATTGATCATAATGGAAGTATGGTTTATGCTACCGGCAGCTTTAGCATGTAGTGTGGGTCATGGTTTAGATGGTAAGACAGATACCTACTACACACTAGGTCCTGGGTTCAAATCCCAGCTATGGTATATAAGCATGCTTTTCAAAAAGTACAAATCCTTAATCATGCTACTTTTTCTATCGAATTGATCATAATGGAAGTATGGTTTATGCTACCGGCAGCTTTAGCATGTAGTGTGGGTCATGGTTTAGAGGGTAAGACAGATACCTACTACACACTAGGTTCTGGGTTCAAATCCCAGCTATGGTATATAAATAAGCATGCTTTTCAAAAAGTACAAATCCTTAATCATGCTACTTTTTCTATCGAATTGATCATAATGGAAGTATGGTTTATGCTACCGGCAGCTTTAGCATGTAGTGTGGGTCATGGTCTAGAGGGTAAGACAGATACCTACTACACACTAGGTTCTGGGTTCAAATCCCAGCTATGGTATATAAGCATGCTTTTCAAAAAGTACAAATCCTTAATCATGCTACTTTTTCTATCGAATTGATCATAATGGGAGTATGGTTTATGCTACCGGCAGCTTTAGCATGTAGTGTGGGTCGTGGTTTAGAGGGTAAGACAGATACCTACTACACACTAGGTCCTGGGTTCAAATCCCAGCTATGGTATATAAGCATGCTTTTCAAAAAGTACAAATCCTTAATCATGCTACTTTTTCTATCGAATTGATCATAATGGAAGTATGGTTTATGCTACCGGCAGCTTTAGCATGTAGTGTGGGTCATGGTTTAGAGGGTAAGACAGATACCTACTACACACTAGGTTCTGGGTTCAAATCCCAGCTATGGTATATAAATAAGCATGCTTTTCAAAAAGTACAAATCCTTAATCATGCTACTTTTTCTATCGAATTGATCATAATGGAAGTATGGTTTATGCTACCGGCAGCTTTAGCATGTAGTGTGGGTCATGGTCTAGAGGGTAAGACAGATACCTACTACACACTAGGTTCTGGGTTCAAATCCCAGCTATGGTATATAAGCATGCTTTTCAAAAAGTACAAATCCTTAATCATGCTACTTTTTCTATCGAATTGATCATAATGGAAGTATGGTTTATGCTACCGGCAGCTTTAGCATGTAGTGTGGGTCATGGTTTAGAGGGTAAGACAGATACCTACTACACACTAGGTCCTGGGTTCAAATCCCAGCTATGGTATATAAATAAGCATGCTTTTCAAAAAGTACAAATCCTTAATCATGCTACTTTTTCTATCGAATTGATCATAATGGAAGTATGGTTTATGCTACCGGCAGCTTTAGCATGTAGTGTGGGTCATGGTTTAGAGGGTAAGACAGATACCTACTACACACTAGGTTCTGGGTTCAAATCCCAGCTATGGTATATAAATAAGCATGCTTTTCAAAAAGTACAAATCCTTAATCATGCTACTTTTTCTATCGAATTGATCATAATGGAAGTATGGTTTATGCTACCGGCAGCTTTAGCATGTAGTGTGGGTCATGGTCTAGAGGGTAAGACAGATACCTACTACACACTAGATTCTGGGTTCAAATCCCAGCTATGGTATATAAGCATGCTTTTCAAAAAGTACAAATCCTTAATCATGCTACTTTTTCTATCAAATTGATCATAATGGAAGTATGGTTTATGCTACCGGCAGCTTTAGCATGTAGTGTGGGTCATGGTCTAGAGGGTAAGACAGATACCTACTACACACTAGGTTCTGGGTTCAAATCCCAGCTATGGTATATAAGCTGTTTTGAAAATCTGCAATTCCCTACTGCATTGGATGGATGGAGAGAGAGATTGAGAGAGATTTTATGTCATTCAGGAAAATTCCGGCGGAATTCCGTTTGAGAGGTATAGGAATTCCGATTTGACTACCGGAATCGGAATTGACCTAATTCCGGCCGGAATAACGGAATTTATAATTCTGCGGAATTTTCCGAGCATCCCTAGTCACTACGCAAGCAGCTGTTTGCGGTGCGTTACACAGTGAGTTTGGCGTGTCAGTGTGAAGCAGAACTCTAATTACACTCCCTGATTGATGTATACCCATGCAAGATGTTTTAAAGCACTTTAGGCCTGCAATTTAGCATTCAATGGAATTTCTGCTCTTAAAACGCTGCTTTGCATCAAATCCAGATTTTTCCCCGGGACTTTGGGCATGTATCCCACTCCGCCATGCCCCCCTCCAGGTGTTAGACCCCTTGAAACATATTTTCCATCACTTTTGTGGCCAGCATAATTTTTTCTATTTTTCAAAGTTCGCCTCCCCATTGAAGTCTATTGCGGTTCGCGAACTTTTACGCGAACCGAACGAACCGAAAATCGGAGGTTTGCGACATCTCTAGTGAGGGCCTCAGAGGTTGTCTAATAGAATATTGGGAGCAACAACACCATGAAGTCCAAAGAACACACAAGACAGGTCAGGGATAAAGTTATTGAGAAATTTAAAGCAGGCTTAGGCTACAAAAAGATTTCCAAAGCCTTGAACATCCCACGGAGCACTGTTCAAGCGATCATTAAGAAATGGAAGGAGTATGGCACAACTGTAAACCTACCAAGGCAAGGCCATTCACCTAAACTCACAGGCCGAACAAGGAGAGTGCTGATCAGATATGCAGTCAAGAGGCCCATGGTGACTCTGGACGAGCTGCAGAGATCTACAGCTCAGGTGGGAGACTCTGTCCATAGGACAACTATAAGTCATGCACTGTACAAAGTTGGCCTTTATAGAAGAGTGGCAAGAAGAAAGGCATTGTTAACAGAAAGCATAAGAAGTCCCGTTTGCAGTTTGCCACAAGCCATGTGGGGGGCACAGCAACCATGTGGAAGAAGGTGCTCTGGTCAGATGAGACCAAAATGGAACTTTTTGGCCAAAATGCAAAACGCTATGTGTGGCGGAAAACTAACACTGCACATCACTCTGAACACACCATACGCCGAATACTTTTGCAACCCACTGTAAATCTGATTTTGTGTCTATTTACTTTTCGGTAAACCATGCTGAATTTGACAAGCTCAATTACATAGATAACCAACAGCTCTAGTTTTTTTTAACACTTGCTGTGCAGTAAAGCAAAAAAGGACTTCAGACAATTTCTTAGTAGGACTAGTACTACATGTACTTATTCTTGTCTTATCATGCCACATGTCACTTCAGATACTCTTCAAATCAATGATCCTCAAAGGAATAGAACATCTGCTGCAACAATATAAAACCTTCATTCCCCCTTCAGTAACATATCGTTCACTCTTCGTATTACACTTAATTTGCATATCTATCTATCTATCTATCGTATGTAGCATTACAGTATATGCTCAGATACAGGGAAGCATAAGGATGATTCTGCAGCCTTCTGCTTTACATTTTGTGTTCTTTGTAATACTCCTTCTTATTAATGTTGGGACATTATATTAGTGACTAGCGATCATTTGGTTTCTCTGTCTTTTAACCACCCTGGCGTTCTGATAAGATCGCCAGGGCAGCTGCATGAGGGTTTTTTTTAAATTAAAAAAAAAATATTTCATGCAGCCAACTGAAAGTTGGCTGCATGAAAGCCCACTAGAGGGCGCTCCGGAGGCGTTCTTCCGATCGCCTCCGGCGCCCAGAATAAACAAGGAAGGCCGCAATGAGCGGCCTTCCTTGTTTTGCTTACACCGTCGCCATAGCGACGAGCGGAGTGACGTCATGGACGTCAGCCGACGTCCTGACGTCAGCCGCCTCCGATCCAGCCCTTAGCGCTGGCCGGAACTTTTTGTTCCGGCTACGTTGGGCTCAGGCGGCTGGGGGGACCCTCTTTCGCCGCTGCTCGCGGCGGATCGCCGCAGAGCGGCGGCGATCGGGCAGCACACGCGGCTGGCAAAGTGCCGGCTGCGTGTGCTGCACTTTATTTGGTGCAAATCGGCCCAGCAGGGCCTGAGCGGCAGCCTCCGGCGGTGATGGACGAGCTGAGCTCGTCCATACCGCCAGGATGGTTAACTTAGAAGTGCGTTGAAAGAAACGTGATCTGTTTCTAATGGTATATTGATTAGTGTTTTCCTGTTGCATTTCTACACATCTTCTCTGGACAGTAATATGCTGCCTGCACATTATACTGTTTTCCAAGAAATGAGACCCGGGTTATGATAGTGCTCTGTTATATACTCTATACTGCACTGCTAGATGGTGCAGGGGTGCATAAACTCATACCAGTTCATCTGTCATTTGTTCTCACTAGTCCATCTTATATTTCATAGATGGCTGAATGAATTATGACACGATACGGCACCAGTCAGAAGTGCAATCTACCTATGTAAAGGCACCATCAACCCGAAGAGAGGTATAAATAGAATATTATGACCTTGGCATGGAAATTTTCTAGTGCACCCCCTTCTGTTTCATTTTAAGCCTCACCCTCTAAAGTGGATCCTTTCCAGTTACAGTATATTTTAACTAAATAGAGGGAGGTTAAAGCAATATTCACATTCAGTGTTTATTGGCAGATTATATGTAGACAGTTTATTATTATTATTATTATAATTATTGATTTATAAAGCCCCAACATATTCCGTGGTGCTGTACAAAGTAAGAAACCAACTTGGGGTCTAAAATACAGACAATTGTATATACCAGTTTACAAAATACAGAGTTGGGACAAAATACAGAATCGGTACACAGTACAGAATTGGTAAAAACAGTGATATAATTAATATGAATAAATGTGTGACAAAATCCAAAACACTAAAGGGTGAGAGAGCCCTGCCCTTGTGAGCTTACAATCTAAAGGAATAGAGAGAAACAAGAGGTGGGGTATTATATCATTTTTATACCTTGAGGCAGTGTGTTTTAGGTTATCTGGTAGGAAGTGCAACTTGACCAGAGGTCAACAGGTGAACTGGCCTAAGATAGAGTGTATGCTTGACAGAAAAAGTGAGTTTTGAGGACACGTTTAAATATATCAAAGGTGGGGGAGTAATGGATGTGATGTGGTAGAGGATTGTAGAGCAGGGGTGAAGCCCATGCAAAATCTTGTATATGTGAATGTGAGGAGGTGATTCTAGATGAGCATAATAGAAGGTCATGTGCAGAACTGAGATTGTGGTTGGGTTAGTATCTGGAAACTAGTGAGGAAATGTACAAGGGAGAGATTGTGGAGAGCTTTGTATGGTAGAGTTAAGAGTTTGAACTGGATCCTCTGGTTAATTGGTAGCCAATGAAGCACTTGAGGGCCCGTTTCCACTTGTGCGGTGCGAATCGCCGCAGTAAAAATTCGCATGCGGATGCGAATTTCGCATGCGGGTGTATGCGAATTTTCGTGCGAATTCGCATGAAAATTCGCATGAATGACGCTGTATGCGAATTTAACCATGGCAGTGCCGGTGTGCATTTCCATTGATTTCCATGCGAATTCGCATGCGAATTCGCGTGAAAATTCGCATACCAAAGCCGCAGGCGATTTCCCTATTAAATACATTAGCGGCGATTCGCATGCATTCCACACGCAGGCGAATTCTGAGGGCTCTGCCGTGCAGAAAAATCCTGCACAGAAAGACGCTCAGGAAAACTGACAAGTGGAAACAGGCCCATCCACTTGTATTGGCTGTGCGAATCTGCATGCAGGAAACGCATGCAGATTCGCGATAGTGGAAACGGGCCCTGACAGAGAGGAGCAGCAGAGAAAGAGCGGGAAGAAAGATGAATGAGTCGAACAGCCAAGTTCAGTGCAGATTGGAGCAGTGCCAGTCTGTTAGCTGGTAGTCCACAAAGCAGCATAATATAATAGTCCAGACGAGACACTATAAGAGCATGTATTAACATTTTAGTAGTGTCCTGAGTGGGAAAAGGTCAGATATGTTTTTGAGTTGGAGATGACAGGAGCTGGTTAGGGAGTGAATGTGAAGAATAAAGATCACAGCCTTGAGGTACCCCACAGATAAAGGATGGGGAGATGAGATCTGATCTGAGTAAGAGACTGTGAAAGACCTTCCAGAAAGAAAGGAAGATATCCAGGAGAGAGCGAGGTCCTTTATACCTATAGATTTTTGGGTGCCCAGTGGCATCCTATAATTAGGAGCACTGTAGATGATTATGCAATATGGTTATGTCACTAGTTATTATTTTGAACTATTACTCTACATTCTTTAAGGCTTGGTGGAAATATGTCACTTTATCTAATTAACAGAGGAGTCAGGTTATGAATCAAGAACTGGAATACATAAAGGGAAGAGACCCAACCTGTCCAGCTGTTGTTTTTCACATAACGACTGCCGCTGTGTATCAGACTTCCCAAATGCTTCAGGCAACTTCTGTAACACTGAAGCGGATCTAATGAAATCTCCTCTCATGTACTTGTCTAGGAGAGAGGTAGAGGGACGTGTGCACTTTGTATACATCCTGCAGCTGTCTACCTGAATGGTCATAGCAGCAGGCTGTAACACATGCACTATATGCTGCTTTCATGTGGTAAACTTGAATATTCAAAGGTAATAATGTCCTCATTAACCTCCTGGGCGATAATCCCGAGCTGAGTTCGGGGTATGCCGCGCAGGAGGATTTCTCAGGCCCTGGTGGACCGATTTGCGGTGACGTCATCCCGCCCCGTCGCCATGGCGACCGGGGAAGCCCAGCAGGAAATCCCGTTCTAAACGGGATTTCCTGCTTACTCTGATCCCCGAAGGCGATCGGAGTGGGTGGGGTGATGCCGCTGTGCAGTGGCTATCATGTAGCGAGCCCAGGGCTCGCTACATGATTTAAAAAATAAAAAATTTAAAAAAATAGTGCTGCGCTCCCTCCTGGGCGATGTAATTGTATCGCCCAGAGGGTTAAAAAACAAACACTTTCAAAAGTCCATTTTCTAATGCCAAAAATAAAAAAAGAATAAAATCTAATGAATAAAATATCTGTATGCAATGATTCATATTTGGAATAGGTGTTTTAACATTAAACCCTTTTGTTGGAGGCTATTAGTAATATCATATCAGCTATTAGCAATATCAAAAATGAACCAGCCCACATTTTGCTCTTAAAGATAGCCTGCCCAATGAAAACCTATAAAAAAAAAATCACTGGTACGTCATATTCTCACTGCTGCACGACGCACGATACCTACATTCTGGCAATCTGCTCCTCCGCCACAGTTCAGGACTGGTTAAGTGAACTGAATGACCTCAAGCAGACTGACCAAATTATCTTTCAGGCTTCTGCTAGAGGGGAGAAGTTCGATTCGACCTGGCTGAGATGGGAGGTCTTTGCTCATTCTGAGGAGGGGAAATTATTATTGTGTTAGGGGAGTGATATCCTGTTTGAGGACCTTCTCATAGAGATACCCGGGACTTCTTGATGGTGATATAGGGGTTAGGCATGGCTGGCTAAGTGGTTTTAGGTTAGGGTTTCACCCTCACTCTGATCCCTTTTCTTTTTCTTTCTTTTGCTATTCTAGCAAATCCTCTTCTCGTTCTTTTCCTTTCTGTACAGCATTTCTGTGACAATATGGGATGCTTCCTTAGGAGAGATCTCTGGACTGATATCCCTTGTAGCAGAGATTTGTCCTTGTGTGGAGATACAGGGATTTTGGTGGCAGGCCTATTTAACAGGGGCTGATGTATAATGGCCCATGTTTATCGGTTGTTATTCCTTATTGAATATAGCTTACCTTTGTCTTTAAAGGGTACTAACCCAAAGTGACATGTGACATGATGAGATAGACATGTGTATGTACAGTGCCTAGTACACTAATAACTATGCTCACAGCTCCAAACTGTCCCTCTTTTGGAGGGACAGTCCCTCTTTGGGAGCCCTGTCCCTCGCTCCCTCTTTCCTCCTCATTTGTCCCTCTTTCAGGACTTTGTCCCTCATTCTATGTTAATATATATATTCTCTACTAGTAAATGTGCAGGCAGTGATGCAGCGAGCGGAGGAAGTAGGAGGAGAAGGTAAGCTCCCCGCTGCCGCTGCTATACATTTTAACAAGTTTTGCGGCATGTAGCTGGAGGGGGTTGCGGGGACGGGGGACCCAGGTGAGGCATGGGGGAGTCCCTCCTCCCCGCTGACCACTGCCACCCTTGTCCTGCCTGCTATACCCCTCCAGCATGGCAACCCACTCTCCCCCCACAGGCTGTGACATAGAAATGGATCCGTTTCTGTGTCCAAATCTGCCTGTGTAGAGGGGGAACCATTTTTATATTGCCTGCCACTACCCCTCCGTGTATCAGGATCCAGATCTGTTGCATGAAAATGCAGCAGATCTGGACCTTCCATTCAGGTTTTGAAAACGGGTCCCCGCAACATTTTTTTATGGGTGAAGACAGCTGCTATCTAAAACACTGGGATCCATGGCTCCAGTTTTGATCTGGCCTGAAAAACGTCGCCAAGGATACGTTAACATACTTAGTGTGAAAAAGGTGCAACACCAATATAGGAAATAAATTTTAATAATCAGACACAAAAACGATAACGCATTTCGCGGAGCACAGTCCGCTTCCTCAGATCAAATAAAGCAGTGTCTGGGTTAGCCAAGGTGCAGAGCTTTTGGGCACTCCATGCTCTGCACCTTGGCTACCAAGACACTGCTTTATTTGATCTGAGGAAGCGGACTGTGCTCCGCGAAACGCGTTATCATTTTGTGTCTGATTATTAAAATGTCTTTCCTATATTGGTGTTGCCCCTTCTTCTTAGAGGTAAGCCATTTTATAATTATTACATCCATGGTTATTTTTTGGGTGCCCAGTGGCATCCTATAATTAGGAGCACTGTAGATGATTATGCAATATGGTTATGTCACTAGTTATTATTTTGAACTATTACTCTACATTCTTTAAGGCTTGGTGGAAATATGTCACTTTATCTAATTAACAGAGGAGTCAGGTTATGAATCAAGAACTGGAATACATAAAGGGAAGAGACCCAACCTGTCCAGCTGTTGTTTTTCACATAATGACTGCCGCTGTGTATCAGACTTCCCAAATGCTTCAGGCAACTTCTGTAACACTGAAGCGGATCTAATGAAATCTCCTCTCATGTACTTGGCTAGGAGAGAGGTAGAGGGACGTGTGCACTTTGTATACATCCAGCAGCTGTCTACCTGAATGGTCATAGCAGCAGGCTGTAACACACGCACTATATGCTGCTTGCATGTGGTAAACTTGAATATTCAAAGGTAATAATGTCCTCATTAAAGAACAAACACTTTCAAAAGTCCATTTTCCAATGCCAAAAATTAAAAAAAGAATAAAATCTAAGGAATAAAATATCTGTATGCAATGATTCATATTTGGAATAGGTGTTTTAACATTAAACCCTTTTGTTGGAGGCTATTAGTAATATCATATCAGCTATTAGCAATATCAGAAATGAACCAGCCCACATTTTGCTCTTAAAGATAGCCTGCCCAATGAAAACCTATAAAAAATAAAATCACTGGTACGTCATATTCTCACTGCTGCACGACGCACGATACCTACATTCTGGCAATCTGCTCCTCCGCCAACAGTTCAGGACTGGTTAAGTGAACTGAATGACCTCAAGCAGACTGACCAAATTATCTTTCAGGCTTCTTCTAGAACGGAGAGACGTTCAATTCGATCTGGCTGAGATGGGAGGAAATTATTATTGTGTTAGGGGAGTGATATCCTGTTTGGGGACCTTCTCATAGAGATACCCGGGACTTCTTGATGGTGATATAGGGGTTAGGCATGGCTGGCTAAGTGG
Organism: Hyperolius riggenbachi; assembly: GCF_040937935.1. Lineage (NCBI taxonomy): Eukaryota > Metazoa > Chordata > Amphibia > Anura > Hyperoliidae > Hyperolius > Hyperolius riggenbachi. The sequence goes on along the minus strand of NC_090647.1, from coordinate 151,572,907 downwards.
TTTTAGGTTAGGGTTTCACCCTCACTCTGATCCCTTTTCTTTTTCTTTCTTTTGCTATTCTAGCAAATCCTCTTCTCTTTCTTTTCCTTTCTGTACAGCATTTCTGTGACAATATGGGATGCTTCTTTAGGAGGGATCTCTGGACTGATATCCCTTGTAGCAGAGATTTGTCCTTGTGTGGAGATACAGGGATTTTGGTGGCAGGACTATTTAACAGGCTGATGTATAATGTCCCATGTTTATTGGTTGTTATTCCTTATTGAATATAGCTTACCTTTGTCTTTAAAGGATACCCAAAGTGACATGTGACATGGTGAGATAGACATGTTTATGTACAGTGCCTAGTACACTAATAACTATGCTCACAGCTCCCAACTGTCCCTCTTTTGGAGGGACAGTCCCCCTTTGGGAGCCCTGTCCCTCTGTCCCTCTTTCCTCCTCATTTGTCCCTCTTTCAGGACTTTGTCCCTCTTTCTGTGTAAATATATACAGGTCCTTAGCATATTGTGATAAAGTTCATTATTTTCTGTAATGTACTGATAAACATTAGACTTTCATATATTTTAGATTCATTACACACAACTGAAGTAGTTCAAGCCTTTTATTGTTTTAATATTGATGATTTTGGCATACTGCTCATAAAAACCCAAAATTCATTTCTCAAAAAATGTGCATATCATGTAAGGTTCTCTAAACGAGCTATTAACCTAATCATCTGAATCAACTAATTAACTCTAAACACCTGCAAAAGATTCCTGAGGCTTTTAAAAACTCCCAGCCTGGTTCATTACTCAAAACCGCAATCATGGGTAAGACTGCCGACCTGACTGCTGTCCAGAAGGCCATCATTGACACCCTCAAGCAAGAGGGTAAGACACAGAAAGAAATTTCTGAACGAATAGGCTGTTCCCAGAGTGCTGTATCAAGGCACCTCAGTGGGAAGTCTGTGGGAAGGAAAAAGTGTGGCAGAAAACACTGCACAACAAGAAGAGGTGACCAGACCCTGAGGAAGATTGTGGAGAAGGACCGATTCCACACCTTGGGGGACCTGCGGAAGCAGTGGACTGAGTCTGGAGTAGAAACATCCAGAGCCACTGTGTACAGGCATGTGCAGGAAATGGGCTACAGGTGCCGCATTCCCCAGGTCAAGCCACTTTTGAACCAGAAACAGTGGCAGAAGTGACTGACCTGGGCTATAGAGAAGCAGCACTGGACTGTTGCTCAGTGGTCCAAAGTACTTTTTTTCGGGTGAAAGCAACTTTTGCATGTCATTCGGAAATCAAGGTGCCAGAGTCTGGAGGAAGACTGGGAAGAGGGAAATGCCAAAATGCCTGAAGTGCAGTGTCAAGTACCCACAGTCAGTGATGGTCTGGGGTGCCATGTCAGCTGCTGGTGTTGGTCCATTGTGTTTTATCAAGGGCAGGGTCAATGCAGCTAGCTATCAGGAGATTTTGGAGCACTTCATGCTTCCATCTGCTGAAAAGCTTTATGGAGATGAAGATTTCATTTTTCAGCACCACCTGGCACCTGCTCACAGTGCCAAAACCAATGGTAAGTGGTTTACTGACCATGGTATTACTGTGCTCAATTGGCCTGCCAACTCTCCTGACCTGAACTGTCAGGATTGATGTAGTTACCTCTGCAGCGGGGAGCGGAGCGGCCACCGCTCCCGCGTCTGACGTCACCGCGGATCTCACCGCGTCATCTCAGGCATACCCTTCCGGTAGAACAGCTCTCTCCAGAGTGCATCAAAGCAGGGCAGCCCACGCGCACACCAGGAGACAGGACCTTTATGCTTTGAGGAGGCGGGTCAGCTGACCTGCCGGTCAGCTGACAGCAATGGGCTGGCTCTCGCCACCGATTGGCTGAAGTCTACAGGGCGGAACTTTTGGAATGTGCTGTTGTATTTTAAGCCTGAGCGATCAGTGTCTCATTGTCTGCTGTTGCTGAAACTTTGCGGTTAAGCTCTCAGACCTTAGTCAGTTCCCAGTGTGTTTGATCCAGCAGGACCCCGGGGATTTACACATAGCAAGGAATACTATTGATAGCTGTAAAAGTAATATTCATTATTGTATTGATCATCTGTGTATGACTCTTTGCCTGATACTCTTCACTCCGCCCTCTGCCTCTTGATTCTGTACTCTGCCTATCTGATTGTTGCTGACCTCGGCCCGACCTCGACTCTGATATTGCCTCCTGATTTTGTAGCTTCGCTCATCTGACCTGTTGCCGACCTTTTGCCTGGTTCTCACTACGCCTTTTGCCTGACGACTCAGTACTGTACAACCACTCTACCTAGTGATAGTCCCTACAGCCAAGGGCTATCACATAGGAGTACTCCTGTGTTACTGTGCACTAAAAAACACGTGTGATCACACTCTGAATAAAGTACTGACTATTGTGCTGTTAAGAGCTGTTACAGATCATTACATGAACCCCATAGAGAATCTGTGGGATATTGTGAAGAGAAAGTTGAGAGACGCAAGACCCAACACTCTGGATGAGCTTAAGGCCGCTATCGAAGCATCCTGGGCCTCCATAACACCTGAGCAGTGCCACAGGCTGATTGCCTCCATGCCACGCCGCATTGAAGCAGTCATTTCTGCAAAAGGATTCCCGACCAAGTATTGAGTGTATAACTGAACATAATCTATTTGAAGGTTGACTTTTTTTGTTTTAAAAACACTTTTATTTTATTGGTTGGATGAAATATGCTAATTTTTTTAGATAGTAATTTTGGATTTTCATGAGATGTATGCCAAAATCATCAATATTAAAACAATAAAAGGCTTGAACTACTTCAGTTGTGTGTATTGAATCTAAAATATATGAAAGTCTAATGTTTATCAGTACATTACAGAAAATAATGAACTTTATCACAATATGCTAATTTTTTGAGAAGGACCTGTATATTTCTCTACTAATTAATGTGTTTAATGGACTCTAAACTTTATTCCCATCCTTTAAATTGATATATTACTCATTTTAATATGTTAATTTGAAGAAAAACGAACCAGGATAGAAAGGACCAGTGTGGTTTGAATTTTAAAACAACATATTTTTCTTATGAAGTCTTTATGGTATGTGTGACTAGGAGTGTGACGGGGGCGTGATCAGGGGTGTGGCAGGGGTGTGGCTTAAATGTCCCTCTTTCTCATCTCAAAAAGTTGGAAAGTATGACTATGCTGTGTTGCTTTTTTTTTTCTTCTCTGCCTGAAAGAGTTAAACATCAGGCATGTAGGTGGCAGTTCCTGTCTGAGTCAGGACTGGGTCAGACTACTGTGTGACCCTCACTGATAAGAAATTACAACTATAAAACACTTTCCTAGCAGAAAATGGCTTCTGAGAGCGGGAAAGAGATAAAAAGGGTCATAGATTTTAGCTCTGGCATACTTCAATGAATGTGTCATTGAGCAATAACAATAAAACAGTAAAAACTTAAAAAGTAGATTTAATTATAAAATAAAACTGTGGAATATCAGGAGAAGGAGAATAGATACAATTGTTTATTTCATTCGTTTATTTTCACCTCGGGTGTCCTTTAACAATGGTATGGACTGTGTGCTAATTTTCTATCGTTCTTGCTATTATTAACCACTTCCGGGTTCCGGGTGGTTTTGCTGATCGGTGCTGCGTGGGCTCTCCAGCCCGCAGCACCGATCAGATAGCAGCCAGGCCGATCAGACTTCCCCCCTTTTTTCCCCACTAGGGGGATGTCCTGCTGGGGGGGTCTGATCGCCGCCGGCTGCTTGCGCTTGCGGGGGGGCTTTACAAAGCCCCCCTCCGCAGCGCTTCCTGGCCTCCTTCCCCTTGCCTCCCTCTCCCTCCCCCTGTGAGCGGCGCAGGACGGATTTCCGTTCCGTTTTATTATTATTATTTTTTTATTTATATAGCGCCAACATCTTCCGTAGCGCTGTACATAGTACAAACAAATAATGAGAACAAATATACATAAGAAATACAAGACACTGTACAGTCATGACATTGAATAGAAGAAATGCAGATACAGATTAATGTGTACTGTGCTAATCTTTCTATGTTTGTTCAAAACTTTGAGTAAAAAATATTATATCCCCCCCCCCCCAAAAAAAATCTCTGTATGCAGAGACAGGTCACCTTTAATGATGATAGTAGATGCTGCTTCAGAAAATAGAAAAGTTTATTTTAGTAACACAATGCATCGTCATCTAGATATTTCCTTTCTCAGTGCTGCTGCGAATTTTGTGGGAACATAAGGGATATTTAACCCCTGGCACGGGTTACTTGATATTACTGCAAGGTTCGCTTGCTCTTGGAGCGAGCAGTCTGTTTCGCTGTGTGCTCATGTCCGCACTGCTCTCCAGCAGTGTCATCTAACCTAAATCTGGCTCAATGACATCATCCTCAGAACTGACCTTTGCTGGGAACTGGTGCAAATGGAGTGTATTGCCCAGGGATTCTGCAGTCAAGAAAGCTTTTAGGTGTCATAAACATTTCTGTGTACAAAGTCTTGTCAGTCTAGTGATGCAGGGGAGATTCTTTACTGGTGGTATTGGATGCATTAAAGACAGTATGAATTTTTAATTCTGATCGATTTATGGGCAACGGTGGAATCTTGTCTGTTAAGTTGAAAGCTGCTTCTTGCAGAACGAAAATAGAGCCATGGGAGGGGGGAAAAAAATATGTTTTGATACCAACATTTATTCTGGATCCTTTCGGCATAAATTTCATACATACAAAAAAAAATGTCATTAAAGTCATTAAACGTCTTCTCATAGTTAAGTGCAAAGCACATCCAAGTATAAAAACCCATGAGAGACAGATAATGGAATCTTCAGCTGCAAAAAAAAAAAAAAAAATCTAATGGTGCAAGAAAATAAATATACAAACAACAAACCCCAAACCACAAGCAAATCCCGGGCAGATTTAAAAAAAGATAAATTATTAAAAGCAGAGAAAGCAGTCTGCATGGGACAATACAGGCTATCCAGTTAGCACTTGCATGTGTTTTATGAACAGTAGAAAAGTGAGAAATGGAATCTAATAGGCTACTAAGGCCAACACAGGCACAGCTGGCTGTCCTGACAGACGCGATCCAGGCGTTATTAGAGCCAATTCATGGTTTATTCAGTGACTGCAAGATGCTCAGAAGTGTCAGCATCATTAAAACTAAGCTTAGGCCTTGTTCACATTATAAATCGCCAGAGCTATCGCAAGCGCTGAGTGATTTATAGAGTGATTTTGAAAGCGCTTTTGTAAGCGCTTAAAGTGGACCCAAACCAAACATTTTTTTTTATTAAAAATATTTAGTTGCACCACTCTGACACATACAAAGATAAATAAACACTCCTTCAAGCCTATGAGCATTTCAGTGCATGCTTTTCACCCTTCTCTTTTAATAGCTAGGGTTATACTGGGGGCAGCCATTAGCAATTCCTCCATTGCCGGACACCACCTACTACACCAGTTTGCCGGATTTTGTCCCGGCAATTTGAAAGGAAGGGAGGGGTTCCTCCAATAAATGTAAAATATTTTATATTTGTCATCATGCAGCTGAAAAAAGGCTGCTATTTATTATTATAATTTAGAAAATAGATTTTATTTCTGAAATCTTGTATTTTTAATTTGGGTCCACTTTAAAGCGCTTTTCAGAGTGATTTGCGCTTAGAAAAGGTCTTTTCTAAACTCTTTTGTGTAGCTATGTTTTTTTCACTTCCTGACATCAGTCGGGAAGTGAACTCCTGGCCCCGGAAATGAATAAATACAATGTATTAATTCATTAAAAGCACTCTGAAAATAACTTTTCAAAGCACTTTTTCAAGTGATTAGCATCTTACTATCTTTTCTATTGAATCAAAAACGCTCAGAAAATGATGCAGGACCCGTGTTTGTGATTGGATAGAAAGCTCATCATTCATGTTAGAACACTCACATAGAGCAACATTGCAGAAGCGCTTTTAAGGCGATTTTTAAAATCGCCAGCACTTTAAAAAAAAGCGAAAAGTGTGAACAAGCCCTTAAAGCATACAAGTCAAACTCCGGCCCGCGGGCCAAATCTGGCCCACAGAGCCATTACATTTGGCCCTCAAGTGGTATTTCCACTTTGCATTATGCTTGGCCCACTCTAGACCACCAGGGAAGCTATATTGGAGGTGAAGCCCTCGAACACCAAGGAAGCCATATGGGGAGGTAGGGGGAAAGCTCTAAACACTAGGAGACTGTATAGGAGAGGGCGTGGGCCTCTAGACACCAGGGAACTATGTAGGGGAGGGAGACCCACTTGACACCAGGGAACTGTATAGGGGTTGAAGAGGGGTTATTAGACACCAGGGAAGTTGAGAACGGAGGAAGATGGCCAGTAGACATTGAGGTCGGCCCGCGACGAGGTCCCAGTGTACAATTTCGGCCCACTTTGTATTTGAGTTTGACACCCCTGCCTTAAAGCCTCTTTCACAGTAGGACGTTGCATTTTGATGCAACATTAAAGTCACAATGCAAAATACAACGTAATGCCCCCAAAAAGTCACAACGCAACTTAATGTCCTGCTATCGTTGCATACAGTAGAGCATACAGGCAATGAAAAGTATGCTTCCAAGTCATTACTGAGCATGTGCAAACAGTCCAACGCAGCTAATAACGTGTATAACGCACAGCATGTAGCACTTTCTAATAACGCTACACGTTACACACAAATGCAACGTGTGCACTGTGAATGACGCACAGACTTAGTATTCCTGTGCAAATTTTGGGGGGCATTGCATTGCAATTTGCGTTGCGACTTTAGTGTCACATCAAAACGTGACGTC